>NC_136881.1:29937449-30112449 GCF_949152265.1 Phoxinus phoxinus
AACAAGGAATGTCATTGAAAAGAAAATAACATAACAGCCATTACCTCATCCATGCAACCAACAACTAATAAAATACCATTGTGAACATTATGAAGCAGCCTATCTTGCTGTCTGCATAAGACAGAGTAACTTACGTACCATATAACTCCCACACGTGCATACAATTCGACAAAACTACACAAGCATTTTTAAACTTTTTAACCAAACGTTAACGTTACTCTGTCAACAGCCTATTGTCTAAATTACCGCGCTAAACAGCTGACGTTACGTAAACAGAGCGAGCATGAGAGCGCCCGACTGCAGACGTCAATAATGCCGCGTAATGGAATAATCTCCCGATCGCTTCTCGAAAGTTATAAACTGCCTCAGGAACCCAGTTAAGGTACAAACATCTATTCAACAAAAATAGTGATGGAGTTAAGTGTTTTTTTGATCAGCCGAGCGCTCTCTGTTGCTGTGTGGACTGTGGAGCAGCCTGTGTCCGTCACTCTCTCACTCATCCGGGCGTCGTGCACTGCGGTCTCATGAGGAAACGCAGCTTTTTGAAATAAAGTTTTTCTTGTTCCCGAATACAAATATTTTTTAAAGTATTTGTTCGAAATAAGTATTTGTAAAAAACACGTTATTTGTGCTTTTCCGAATACCGTATTCGGGTTCGGCTCCACCCCTAATATATATATATATATATATATATATATATATATATATATATATATATAAGCAAGGTTAAGTGTGCTTGAGTCACATGTCCTTCACAAAGACAGATCTGCCTGATTCTGATCTTCTCTGATGAGTCCAGTTTTCAGCTGGTCCTCTAATGGTTAACAAATCTAGGCCTGGAGAGGCCTACAACCTAGTCTTTTGCATCCACGGTATAATTTGGTGGAGGATTGGTGATGATCTGGTGGTTCTTCAGTAAGGCTAGGATCGGGCAGATACGTCTTTGCGAAGGATGCATAACTCCAGCCGCATACAAAATTATCCTGAAAGAAAAATAGCTTCTTTCTGCTCTGACAATGTTCCAATCCACACAGCCAGGCCAATCAATGTGAGGATGTTTTTTTCGTTATTTTGACCAGCAGTAATTTTCTGCGAATAAATGCTCTAAATGACAATATTTTTATTTGGAAGAAATGTTGTCAGCGGTTTGAAGAATAAATCAAAAATGTTCATTTTACTCAAACAGATGCATATAAATAATAAATGCAGAGAAACATTCCAGTACATTTTGGTACTGTGTTTTACAGCAGTTCTTACGGTCTCCTCAGAATGAATCTCTGGTATAGACCTAATATTGTAAGGTGCTTTGAATAAAAGTGTCTGCTAAATGAATACATGTAAAATGGTAATTTGTACGGTTGACTATGTATGCATGAGTGTTTATTTCATTCTGCTGCTTTTGTTATCTGCTTTATTTATGGTAGTACAAGACAGAATCCTGCCGTTGTGATCAAAACAGGTTATGTAATGAGTTATGCTGTACACACACATCTATATGATTCACAGCAAAATACTGACAGCCTAAATATAGCTGTGCCTGCTATATCAAGTGTTTCCTTTTGTATTTAATGGGATCTCCTCTATGGGTTCAGGCCTTACCTTTGGCCAGCAGAAGAGCACAGCCAGTCCAATAGGCAAACCAACGGTAAGGATGTAAACCACCCACAGCCAGGGCCTCTCTTCTGCAGCCAGAGTCAACTGACTCAACACTCCAGGCTACGACAGAAAAAGACAGTCAACAGAGTGAGTACGTCAACCAAACTAAAGCCCAATGAGCAATAATTACCAGAGCAAAGCTTATGTAAGGCAGAGGCATACCTCATTGGCACTAGCCACCAGTTTTTTGAGTCCCCAGCTGTCGGCAGCCCAGCGGTCCGCCACTTCCTTCTCGGCGGTAACGATGAAATTGTCAAAATAAATGTCAGAGGTCATAGACCACAGCTCCAGACCTACAGCTCTGAATGGTTCCATCCTAAACGGGTGAAGATCCTCAAAGTAATCAGGGTTTGCAACCTTCCGTGGACTCCACACACCCTGTTAACAAATACACAAAGTCGTTGAAAATAAATGAACATTTTTTTCAGTGGTCATAGAGCGCAACAGTGAACAGCCACTGTTTCAGTGTATAATTTAGTGTACAGCTTAAGTGAGGGGAAAAAACGAATAATATATTTGAGTAATTAGTAAGCATTAATATACAATAGTTTTAACCTAATTTTCAAAAGACAGGCTTTGTGTCACATTTGCTTGTACTGAATAAAATCTGGGAGCTTCAGCAACATTTCCAGACTCCAGATGTCAGTACCTGGTAGTTAGGGTTGTCTATGAGAGGAGCTTTCCATTTGCCCTTATACTGAGGATTATTGACCATGGGCGGCTTCCATTCACCACATCCAGGAGCAGCTGTACAAGCTGGATTCGGCACCTGAGGAGCTTCCCATTCGCCATCCATTTCCTCATCCCTGAGAGAGAGAGAGAGAGAGAGGTGTGAGGAGAATACTGACAAGGTTCTATAAAAGGTAGAAATACAGCTTAAAATGACAGCATTGCGTATTGCAAAGTGTAATATTACTACAGATGATTGTCTGCCAATTCTATCAGACAAAGGGAGCATTTTTTGTGTATAATAAAATGTGTGAAATAATTGCCTAATAATAATGTACTTGGGTGACGCACAACACCAATACGGCAAGATAGTCGAAGACCGCTTGTCAATGACAATGTAACATAATGATTGAGATGGCCAATCAAATTAAAGAAAGCAGGACTTTACTGTTCAGAGGTCAAGCATGAATTCCAGTTTTAATTTAACAGTAAAAGAGTCTGAGATAAAGCGCATGTAGCTAAGTGTCATATTTGACAACTGTTACAATAGAAATGTTAAACGACTAACAGCAACATCCAAGGATGCAAACTTCTCAACATTGTCACAATTGTCTATTTTGATTTGATTATTGTAATGTAATTTCTAACTGAATGTGACAAGACAAGTACCATTACCAGAGCCGTTTTCAGTATAGTTGGCACAAGATTAAGAATGAATGTGTGCACACTGAAAATGCTTATATTGTTAATTTTGTAAATAATTCACTGGTCTAAAAAAAAAAAAGATTCATAAAACTCAAATTGTGAGTTACCATCCTCAGACTTAAGCTAGAACATGGAAAAACTTGTGGCTTTGACTCAAGTGTGTTTATAGGCTGTGGTTAGGACAGTCATTTAGCCTATTAAAATAAATACATTACTTGCAAATATTTCAAAATCATTACTTTACAGTAAATTAGTTATTTTACTATTTTTCTTCATCCATTTCTTTATTCCTTTAATTTTCTCATTTTGACAAGAAAATTTACTTTACTTTACAGGAGAAGAACCCTCAGCGCAACATTTCAAGTTTTAACAGTAAAAAGTGAGGTAAAATGTAAGTATATTGCTAAACATGTATAAAACGACATTCAGCATTTTTAATGCATATTTAAAAATACGATACATGTAATGTCATTTCAAAATGAAGACAAGAAAGAAACCTTAACAAAGCATTTTAAACAAAATATTAAGAATGTGTGCACATTGTAAATGTTTATTTTTGTGAAAATTCACTTGTCTAATAAAAACATGCATAAAAGTGTTGGGAGAGGGCTAACGTTCTCAAACCTACATTAGAATATGGTAATGTGTGCCATTGACTTAAATGTGTTTATAGGATGTGGTTTAGCCTATTAAAGTGCCCCTATCATGCCATTTTAAAGGTTCTTCATTTTGTTTTGGAGGTCTCCTACAATAGATTGACATGCATTAAAGGTAAAAAACAAAACAAAAAACACTTTAATTAATATACATTGCATATCACCTAATTTCTCAAAGAGTCTGAAACCAGTTCGTTAGGGGCACATAGGGGCACTTTAAATGTAAAATATATTTTTTAAATAGTTCAAATACATTACAATACCCCAAAGTTTGTATTTGTCCATGTAGATATCCCATGTCTGGTCTGTGCTCAAAACGTTAAAGGGATAACATTTTAATTCTGTTATCATTCACTCACCCTTTATGCCATGCCATACCCAAATACTAATTTCCAAAAGACTGACACGGTTTAAATGCTTTTGTTATCCAATTTGGCAAATGTGACACTAACTCTATACAACAGTTCAATAAACAAGAAGTCAATATTGTAAGCAAAATTATAAATACAATATTGGCAATTATTTCACCAACAGAAAAGCCGCAACAGAACCGTTGTGCATCTCAGAGTAACACACAGTGGTGTTTCATTACTGAATGAATCAACCGATTGAACGAATCGGTTGAATGATTGATGACCCAATGGCTACGTTTAGATGCACAACTTTTGTTTCAATCTGACTGAATTCACTCCGATTGATGAATCCGAACGTAGTGTTTACGTGAACGCTAAACATGTGATCGGGTTGATAGATAGATTTTTTGACATGTGCACACTGCACGAATGTACAGTTTCCTGCTGTTTGCGCATAATAACTATTTTCCTACAATGGTTCTTTATTTGTTTTAAACAACAGACTTAATATTTATCAATGTCTGGTCATAATTTGGAGACAATGGGTCTCATTCATGAAACATTCGTAAATATACGAGTAAATATGTGAGTGATTTGCGCGTAAAGAGACCTTCCCGAAAACTCTTCTCCTGATCCACAAATATTTCGTAAACGTCAGATGTGATAGTGAAATGTTTGTGTGTGTTAATGAATTCCAATCAGTCGTAAATGGGACGCGCGTGCACGCTCATTCTCAATTACCATAAATCCCGCCCATTAAATCCGACTGACAACTATATATGGGCATCATATTATGACACCAAACGAAGGATTTCAACATGTCTTCTCAAAAGCGAATGAAAAAGAAAAATTTCTCATTATTAGATAAAATAAGTTCATTCAAAACGCCCCATTTTATTTTCAAGCGTACATAGGCGTATCAGGTCCTAAAAAAAGGAAGCTTGGCAGCATATTACAGATGCAGTTAATGGAGTTTCATCTGTTAATCGAACAGTCCCAGTAGTGAAAAGAATGGTTCGACATGAAGCTCGACTGAAAAAAACGAATTAGTTCACTTCGAAAAAATATAGCCCAGCCCTATTGAAAGAAATTAATTATTTGATTAAAGTGTTCCGTTTGCAGATGCTATCTCTCATAATAAAAGTAAAAAGAAAAAAACGTATGTAATTACTATATATATATAATATTTTTAAAAAATGCTGTGTAAATATGTACCCGGTGAATTAAAATGCAGCCTTATTAATGAGCAAAACGTTCAGATGTTAAACGCACTATTTACGCGTGTCTGGGAGCAGGTGTAGATTTCTTTCGTACCAACTAACATTTGGAAAATACGAACATTTTAATGAATCAGAAACTTTACGCCTGAACCACTTTACACACGATTTACACAAAAATTCATTCTGCTCGTGTTTCATGAATGAGACCCAATGAGCATATGAACCGTTGTGCCGTGCTGCTCATATCACACAGTACTAATGCCCAAAATCTTCTGTGGATGAAAATCTGAAACAAGGACTGGTTGGACGTTGTCCTGCTCCACTTCACAGATGCTGAGTAAAAGTAGAATTTTAGAATTATGGGACACTCATTTATACGACACTTTATTCAACAGGAAAAACAGCTTGTAGAAAAGGAATGAACCACCCCTTTCAATCTGATCGAAATTTCATTCGGGTCGAGCTCAGTCGGATCGATTAAGGTGTTTACATGAAGGCATTTCAGTCCGATCGAGCCTTCAGTCCGATTACTAACGGATTATTTGGTTGCATGTAAACGTAGCCAATGACTGACTCAAAAAGACAAAAATAACATTTAAACATTAATATTTTTAAAACAATATTATAGCATAATTGTTGCGATTGTACAGTGTAAATCTAAATGCTGCTTTAGATGCAGATTGTCAGTTTTGCAGTGCAAAAATATTGAGATATAATTTTTGCCAATATCGCACAACCCTACTTAAAGAATGTGTATATTATTTTATTGTACTTCTGCACTGAAGTCATATTCCTATGAAAATTGACAGTGGTACATCAATTTGATGCACTATGACACATCATCAGTGATGTACTGGAGTCCTTGGGTGTTTTGGGTTTTTAAATATCAGACACCCTCTCCCAGGCGTGGCCGATGCTGACAAATTTACAGTGGCAAATAAATTGATTCTGATACTTATCTAACCTGAATTATTTATGGTTCTAATAACGTATTGGTTCTATCACTGACAGACACACATAATCTTCAGGAACATTGACATTTCTCTGTTCTCGCCATGTTTCCAACACCTAGCCCTCCATGCTTTGATTTACAGCTAATCGGCTCGCAATGCATTTTTAGTTCCACATTGAATTTTGCTACATTCATTGCAGGACATTTAATGAAAATGCAATCGCTTTTGAAAGTGTCTTAACTATGAGTGTAAACGCAATTAAGAAAAATAAAATTGTATCAATATAATTTTACTACAATTTTAGCTTGAACATGTTAAACATATCTAGTCATTTCTGTAATACATTTCACTTTAACTTTGCAACTTATAAAAACGTTAAAATATAGGTTTAAATTATGTAAAAAAATTGCAAATTGTAATAAAATTATTGAATATGAATTGAATTGCTCCATTTTGCATATTGCAATGCCATTTTGCATATTACATTTCAAATTGAATATCGCAAACCAAATGCTTCGATAGTGGCACCAGTGCAACCTCGAACAAAATTGAGTCGCACCAGCAGGAAAAAAGGTCGCAAAATGTCTGGAGCCCTGCTTACTGTGAAGCTCCTCATTGACATTGAGCACTGACATATCCACTGGATTTAACAAATTACTTTTGTTCTCACCAGTCCTCAGGCTTTTCTGCAGTGGGGTCAGACACAAACTCTGGCTCATCATCCAGCCAACCATCAGGCTTCACAGCTTCAGGATCAGGCACCTTAGCAAGGGCATCCTCATCCCTGGATAGAGAGATGGACAGATACAAAAAATTATAATTGTGTCTTAACATACCACTGCTGCTATTCTCTTGACACAACTTTATCGTAAGTTTATGTGGTTCATCATATAAGTGCCATGTTTGTCACTATGACTTTTCAAATTTAAATAAAAACCGTGAAAGTAGTCACAACAATGTACTGGCTATGGCAAAAAATACTCGTGCAACACAAGCTTTAAAAAACACGCCAAAGACATTCTTTGCATTTGACTTTCATATTCATAGATCTCACCAGTCATCAGGTTTGACTGCTTCTGGGTCCGGGATTTTGGCTTTCTCATCCCAGTCCTCTGGCTTGGAGTCTTTGGGATCGTCAATCTCTTTTGAAGGGTTCACAGGTGGAACGACATCTGTCAACATGTTTCCCCGGCTAACACTGGACTGGTCAATAAAGACCTCATAGCTATTGTCTGGATTTAAAACTGAGAAGAGGAAAAGAAGAGAGCAAAAATAATTAATAATAAATAATTGACCATTGAATAATGTAATATAAATCATCCAATGGATACAAAATTACTTTCAATTGAACAGAAAAATTTCACATTTCATTTGTAATATGGTGAAATACTTGTCAGATTTAATCTCCAATTGATCAATTCAATCATTTATTATATCCATATAATAGTAATAATAATACACATTTTAAAAGGTTGTCAGAGCTTTCACAACCTTATCATTACAAGAACACATGTGTGTGTACGCACCAAGTGTGTAGAGGTGAGTTTTTTTATCAGTATAGATCTTTTTCAGATCGACGTCGGGCCGTTTGGCATGTTTTTCTTCTACATCTCCATTAAGGGGGTTTTTATGTCTGAAGATGAAGTGGAGTTTGTAGTCCTCTCCACATTTGTCAGGCCCAAACATGATGCTGTACGGTGTCCGGTCATGAAACTGTTCCTGTGAGACAAAAGTCACATACATCACTCTTAAAATATATATTATATCTTTTTTATTTTTTCCTTACAATGGCAATTTTATATCATATTTGAATCCAGTGTCTTACATTTCAATTTCTGTAAAATGTATATTTAATGACAATTCAAGGGCATGTTTTTTAGGGTGTGTGTTCACACTTGTAGTTTGGTTCACTTCACACTTTTGGTCTGGACCAAAAAAAAAAAAAGAAAGAAAGGATACATTTAATCCTGGTTTGCTTCGTGTTCACACTGTCATCTTTAAAGGGGTGGTATAATGCCCTTTTCACAAGATGTAAAATATGTCTTTGATGTCCCCAGAGTGTGTATGTGAAGTTTTAGCTCAAAATATTTTATATAGCATGTTAAAGTTGTCACTTTTTGAGGGTGAGCAAAAAACACACCGTTTTGTGTCTGTTCCTTTAAATGCAAATGAGCTGCTGCTCCCGGCACAGGGGGCGGAGCTTCAACAGCTTGTGTCCTTTTACCTCACACCGTGTCCTAACCAGACGCGATGCGATAAGATCCAGCGACAAATTATTTGTCTGTCCACACTAGAAGCGTTGCGACTGCGAAAAATTTCAAAACCCACAGCCAATCAAAACAGCGTGTAGGCGGGCTCTCCAGTACACACAGCACCAGAGAGTAATCTTGACGGAAATCGCAAGAAAATGGATAAGTAGGCTACATAATAAAATTCACAAATATTACACCATTTAAACATTATTCAAATACATAGGCTACTGAGTAACTAAAACAATCTTTGTCAAATAATACACTTGTTTCTTTAGTTTGAACGTTCTTGTTTCCATTTGTTTAATTTCAAGACCTGAGGTGAATTATCCATTGTTGATTTTAAAGCTACAAAGCTGGGAGCACTAAATGATATTCAAAGTCACATTACACGCTTTTAACATTAAATAAAGCACATAAACAGTACCTGGGATTATCATTCCCACACTTTGAGTTTGTTGTTCCAGCGCGACGTCGCAGAAAAATAGAAACCGTTTCTAAAATAGATTCGCTGCGTGTCCCTGTCGGTTAGGACAAAAACTCTGATTAACATGGAAATTATACCTTTTATTGCGTGTAGTTAGCACACGGTGTCACACACAGACATGCACTGAAAATTTCAAAAACGTTTAGCCTTTTATGTTCAAATCGGAGTCAGATGATGTCAACGGAGTCAATGGCTGAGAGACTCAAGAAGAAGTGACAACATGTAGAATGCAACAAAAGATTGAACATCTTTTTTTACATGTGATGGTATTTTGACTAGCTGAGAACTCATGAATAGCTTATAAAATGTGTAAAGAAGTCAAAACAGTGGCAGGAATCCCTCCCTGACACACAAACGATCTGTTGCAAGGAGACTACGTTTCCAATGACTGCGCCAAACTGCGATGGGCAACATCGATTCGCGACTATGTATGCTAGAGGTATGCTTAAGCATTCTGTCCGTGATGTGGCATCACGTCCTGTTTTTGGTTTGTTTAGAAGCCCTTGGTCCGTGTTGCGTTCATATTTTATCCGACCTGCACCAGTTCGTTTGGAAGCGGACCGAGACTCATCTTTTCAGGGTTCTCTGTCCGTTTGTTTGGTGCGCACCAGGGTTCAAATGAACCGCACTAACAGACCAGTCGCACCACAGTTTGTTTTAATCAAACCAAACATGCGAAGTGTGAACACACCCTTAATTTATTCCAAACATATGAAGCAGTCAATGAACATACCAGGTCTAAGTCTTCTGAGTCTGACAATAGCTTGATGTAAGCGCCGCCACAGTCAATCCCATCCTGAAAATTGACCTCATACCTGCATAGATCGGATTTGGTTAGAATGCACATGCTTTATTTTACAAGTATCATAGAAATCCAGTATTCTGTGAGATGTCAGGTTGCAAGCAAGAACAGCACTCACTGGACAATGAGGGGCTTGTCCTCAAACACGAAGGGTTTGTTAAGCAGAGCCGCGATAGCATGATGCTTAGCACGAGATTTCAGAACCAATCCCAAATCACCAGGCACCTTGTTTTCCTTAAGGGGCTCAACCTCCCATTTACCTACAGGCATAAGAGACATAATCATTTGGCAGATGATTTTTTTTAAGTAGAGTTACTGTTCAAATATATTATCCGTATTATTCATTAATACAAAATACCGTAATAAAGAGCGGCACTCAAAATCACAACACCTCTCAGCTGGAAAACTAACCATCATATTTCGCAATCTCTTCATCAGCATCCTCCTTCATTGTTTTAGACGCCTGCCAACTGCAGAAAATAATAAGACATGAAAAAGCTAACAAATAATTAAGCAATAAGTAAAAAGAGGACAAGCTATTTGCATAGAGTTCTATTCAAAATTAATTGATTTTGTGAAATTTTTTGAACATTATATCATCATCGTTTTGACAATCTGTGGAGTGCAGAATTAGTTATCAATATTCTTAGTCAGTTCGCCCACAGAAAAGCTGTGCATTTTAAATGTACTGTAAATGTTGTCAACATTTATGAGTAAAATTGAATAAAGATGATCTCAAAGCAAACAAACATGGATTACAAACCACAAAACTGTAATTTTGATTTAATTCTTTGTGCAATATCAAATTGATAAGCTTCACAAACCTGCCCAAAGATCCATCATCAAATGTCTCAGTAAAGAACACATCTCCTGTTGGAACTGGGGTCTTGTAAGTTACCTGTGCAATTCATATGATGAGTATTTACAAATAACTTGAAGAAGATTAGAGCCCAAGCAATTTAGTGCAAATCAGTGTTAACTGTTCTTATACAAATTTTTAAATACATTTTCTTAGGTGAGCATTGTCCATTATGACATGTGTATGACATTAGTGGTATGATATCTTACCTGAAAAGACACATTGGCGTCTACTTCAATGCTTTCACCACTGTCTGCCTCCACGTCCACATCTCCATCTTCCACTTGAGCCTCCTCTTCATCCTCCAGGTCTTCTTCCTGGGCCCATGTTACCATGGAGATGGAGAGCAACAAGAGACACGTCCAGCCCCACCGCAACTTCATCTACAAAAACATGCAAAATAGAGCATGACCAACAGAAAACAAATAAATAATAATGATATAAACCGCCTTATTTTTTTCTTTGGGGGGGAGCGTCTGATTCCATGACACTTTGACCCCGATATTGATCGACACATCTGCCATCGGAAGAGCTATTTTTTTCAATATTTAATGTAAGACTTCACTTTTTATAACAGAATAGAATAAAAAACGAATAAGATAAACAGGTAATCTTTAAAATACTTCAACGGCATCTTTTACATTTAATTACAATTATCTCCCGCGCTTTGGTGTTATGGATTCCTCAGAATATTACAATATTAAAATAAAGTTCGCATAATTTTGTTATTAATATGATGTATTATTTATTTAATGTTATGTAAAACAATATTATAATAACGTGCTCTGGCTAGCTGCGGTACCGTTAGCTGGGTGATGACGATGATGACGATGAAGAAGATGATGATGCCTGTCTGCGTTAGTAGTGTTTTGCAGAAAAATTATTTTTTTCACTCACCTCCTCCAGCTGAATTAATATTGGCAATGTGTCGGATAACTGTAGCTCAAGCGGATGGGTTTGTCATCCAGTATTTCGGCGCGAAGAGTCCGCTATGAATGAGAGCGATAGCCAGTGTTATCAGAAGCGCAGGACGCCACTGACAACCGCCCCTCTGCGATAAAAAAAACCCTTCCGCAACACCTATCAAAATAAAAGTCCCACATATTAATTTGCCACTGCATTGTATGATAAAATCCACTTTCACATCTCACGCCAAAATAAAAGTAATTTAAATTCAGTCATTTAAATGTTTATATGCTGTCACTTGGCTCCTCTTTAAATAAAAAATAAAACCTTCCGCATCACCTATCAAAATAAAGAACCAATTTATTTATCCAACATTTTATATGCCACTCACCCACCCAGCTGTCACGAAATAAAACATACAACTTATGCAACACTTAACGTTACGCTCTTTTTTACAAGAAGACGGTTTGGGATTCTGTTCCTAATTTATGTTAGGAGCTAAAATAAAAAGAGATAACATTGTCTGTTGAGGCTATATTATTAAATGTTTTATATACATGCTTCAGTAAGTTACAGAAATTATGAATTAAGTGTTCCCAATCTCCATAAAGATCGCCATGGAACTCAAAACAAAACAACAGCGAAGTCGAAAAACAAATATATATTTTTAATCAATAACAAAATAAAACTGTTGGCAAAAAAATATTTTGATACATTTATTAAAAGTGAATGTATACCTGTGAGATCTGTGGCAACGACAAGAAAACTATTTTTTTTAATTGCAGAAATTATAATCTAGCAGCTTTTTATTATCGAGTTTTCTTATTTGTTGTTTACATAATTTAACCAATTATACTTTAAATTGATGTTGTTATTATATAATGTCAATTTTTATTATTAACTTGCAATAACGTATTATTAACTTATTATTAATTTGCAAGAACCAGAACAGAACCAGAACAGACAAGCATATTAAAACAAGACCAACAAAAAAAAAAAAAAGAAAGGGAATGGAAGAAAGAATTAAAATAAAATAATAATAATAAAATAAAGAGGGGTTATCTGCTACTGCTAGTTTAAATTTCTCTAAGTTACTGAAATTTAAGACATTCTTCTTCTTAATTAATTTCAATGATAAGATATAATGCGTGTTCCTTGAAATATGTAGAGATTTGGATATTGTTTGTATTTTATATTCATGCATTCATACTAAAAAATGTTTGACCTACAAATGATGCGCCCCCTGCTGTCCGTGAGGCGGCGAGCAGTCAAGCAGCTTGACCCGGAGGAGAAGCGCCGCATCGGCCATTTTGGGCTCAAAGGGGGCTTTTCTGTCACCACGTGAGGGCTGGGTTAGTAAGTCTGACACGGGCACTAAATCGAGCCGAGCGAGGACTCAGAGAACAAGGGGGTAAAAAACGGGGAAGACGCTGCCTCACACACCCGCACTCATTTCACATGTGCTGATATAGAGAGTGTAAAGGATGCCGACAGTCACTCTGCCTCCCAAAGAAAACGCTCTGTTCAAGAGGATCCTGGTGAGTGCTAATGCTCCAGTACAAAAACATCCATCCGACAAATAAAGCCTGTGGGCAACCATCATGAATGTGATTCTGCGCTAAAGCTAGTTTTTAGTTCGTGCGAAACTGAACTATCAAAAGAGTCTCTTTCTGTCAAATGGAGGTTAGCTTTTTAGCCTGTTAGCTGCTAGCTGTCAGTGTGCTAATGTAGCTTAACATACAGACACAATGCTGATGGAAAGAGGCTGTCATTGGTTGAATAAAAGCGTACGGGGAGTTTAGTCTTCATTTATTTGATCATAAATGGCAATATAACTACGTTTATTCAGTCAAGTGCTCTGCTGTGAGGCTAATGTCAGTGGCTGAAGTCAGTTTCGTGGCCTGTTCATCCAGCAAACCACTTTTAAAGATACTCAGGGTATTTCTCTGAAATGACATCTTTGGTGGAGTTTTGATTTTGCGAGCTTTGCAGAGTTGTTTGAGAAGATGGGATGAGCTCAACATGTTTGGAGTGTTTCCGTTGTTTGGACATTGAAGGAAAACCTGAGAGTTAAGTGATGCTCAACTTCAGAGCTACAAACACTTACAACTCCGATTCACTGTCATAGCGTACATTATTTTTGCTCCACTAATATGCAATGGATTAAACTTAGTTTTTAGCAGTCAGGCCTCTTGACAAATGAATGCGTTTCTGTTAGCTGCATTTTGGCTGTTTTATCCATGTTTCATAACACTCATTTGAACGGCTTTACATGGTTTTCGTTTATTGCAGACCTTTACATTTATTAGAGTTGGATGTGGGGATGGTAGACAGCTTGAGAAGCATGATAGGCTTACATGCATGCATAACCTTAATTGAAACTCAGTGCTGCCATGCTGTCATTCCACCCCCACAAAACGAACAATTGTATTTTGCATAGCATGCATATAACTTTTTTCATTAGTATTCACTTGTATCCAAACCTATTGACTTTCAACTGCTATTTTGGTAAAACTGATAAGCAATGATTTTTTTTTTTTACTTTATTCAATCATGCAATAGTGAAGATTCTAGTTTTGTTGTGTTTTTTTTTTTTTTAGTTTTTTTCTAAAGAGTTTATTCTACTCTAGATAATAATATGCAGTCTGCAGTAGTAGTAGGCTAGTTCTTTATGTGAACTTTTTATCTTGTAAAATACTATATACTTAGGCTCAGTACAGTACTTAGGATCACATTGTCATCATGAATCCACTGACTGATTTAGCCAAACTTGGTAGTTGAAGGTTATGGATTTTATTTGATGAACGGTGCCTGTATGATTAGATATCACACTATTCAATTTAAAGATAAGTACTGCATAACACTTCTGAAATTGAATTTATATTTTATAATAATTACTAAAATATTTACTAAAATAATTAGAAATAAACAATTTCCAGAACTGGGACTACTAGTTAGATATTTTTTAACTTTAATGCATTATTTAATGAATCTTAAAGTGTTATAGGACAATCAGTTATTTTCCCCCATGACTGTATTCTTCGACCTCATGCGTGTAACTAGGTTTTACCCTGGCAGCTGCTCTTTGAAATGTTGTATTTGTTTGGTTTGGAGTCTGAGAAACTCTTACCATGTTGGCAGACAGTGAATCTAGATTTGTGATGAATCCTGAGGACAGACCCCAGCTGGTACTTCTACCACCTTTGCTCATGGTTGGGCGCTCTGTTCTCCTGCCTTATTGTTTTGAGCCAATTGTTCAAATCACATTGATGGTCAATGTAAAAAGATTATTTTTACAGACAAGTAATGGGGATATGCTAAGCTGAAGCAACATTACCTTGACCCCTCGGTTAGGGCTGTCTGAGGGACTCAAGATCATCATCTGAACGTGGAGCCACAGATTTGCTTTCTACTGCCAGAGAATTAAAGGGACAGTCAGATTATATTGTGTGTTCAATTCACTTACATTTATACATTTTGGACCTTAGTTCTATTTAGGGCTAATTATCAGTATCGACAGTTGTAGAAACCAGTCCGTTTATTGTGGCTTTAACTAGGCCTACCAGGGCTCGACATTAAGGCTTGTCTGCTTGTCCGGGACAAGTGGATTTTTTTGTAGGACAATTAAGTGGAAGTGAAAATTAGTTGTCCCACTGGACAAGTTAAATTTCAAACAAAATAAAATGCCATGTTACTTCACATTATGTGCCACTCATTACGTCTATTTTACAGATTTAATTTGACCAATTTGAAACAAACACATTTTTTTCCCCACAACCCGTCGAACCAGCGTCCAACTCAGAATGCTTTGATTGGCCAATCAGGAGTCGGTCCAAGTTGAAACATTTTTACCTGCCTCAAAGTGCCAGGAAAAGCTCCAAAAACAAGTCATCTTACAGTTACACCAACAGCACCATACAAATTAAAACGGGAACGAAAATTTGTCACCAAATGGAAATGAATTCGACTGGGTTATTTATGAAGACGGAGTAATGGTCTGTCGGGGGCAACCCAACCCGGCTGACAAGTAAGTGACGTTAGCTAGCTAGTGTCGGCAGCCGTGTCAGCATCTTTTTCATTGGTTAAATGTACATAGTTAAATATTAGCTAATGTTCAGATGTAAAGTAGCTACACGTTTTAAAGTATTCCTTGGTAAATCAGCCTCTGCCGGGTAGAAAGTGGCATTTATCAAAAATAAGTGCTAAAATTATAAATCTTTACCCGGACAAGTGACTTTTGTGTATGGACAAGTGAAACCTAAATTTACTTGTCCGAAGGACAAGTGCCTCAAAAAGTTAATGTCAAGCCCTGGCCTACTCTTTATTGGCAGAACATGAATTTTTTACACTTTTCCAGTAATTTTTCCTTAACATAATAAATATTATAATTGAAAAAAAAAAAAATCTTAGTTTCTGCATGTCCTAACGGGTGATATTGATTAAAGTCATGAAACAGGTGTGTGTCGCCTGACTTTGACGTGTGTGTTGTTCAGCACAGTTTGCAGTGCTGGCTGCTGCAATATTAATAGTATTACCGGTACATGTTTCGTCTCTTAGAAATGCACATTTGACAGTAGCTTGAGTTGGGATGCAGATGTAAGTTTTTTTCATTCAAAAAAGCAGTAACCTCTTTAAAAATTGTAACAACCTCAGTTTTATACGTTAAAATTTTTATATTCTAAAATATGGGAGTAGAGAGAGTGGCTAGCCGCACACTGATCCAATTGTGACAGAAAGCGTCTACGAAAACATTATTTTATTAATAAAGTGCAAAGTGCAGGTGAATTTAAAAACAGACAAGGCGAGTAAAAAGTTTATTTTATTCTAAAATATGAAATCTTTAAATATTTGAGTTTAAATTTTTTTTTTTTACCATGGTCTTCCATGTAGCATATATTTAGATCATGATAACCACAGTTAAAACCACGCATATAGCACAACATTACCATGGTAAAATGTAACTATGATTTCTATGGTATTTGTATGAAAAACAGTTGCCTAAATACTAGGGCTGTAACGCGATACAGCAAACCCACGATTCGGTTCGTATCCCGATTTCTGACCCACGATTCGATACAAACCGCGATTCTTGCGAGGAGGGAGGATTTTAAAAGCCAAATAAATAAATAAATAGCTAAAGCTATAACTCTGTTTTCTTGTAACAAAATACTTTTGAAAAACAAACAGAACTATACTCCATTGTGGAGATGATTCGAGCATGTTAAAAATTCTTCTGAGGTAACCGAGGCTTACTGTCTGTGCTGTAAACCACAAATAATATATTGCCTATTCCGCATGACCCGCATCTCAAGCGCAGGAATAACGCTTGCCACAAAGTGAACGCGCCTATATAGAGAAATGCACACTTCCTACGAATTAGCCTAAGCAGCCATTTCTTTATGTTTTGAATTAACGTTAAATCAAGTAAACGTATTTCAAGCTTTCTAAGTTTCGATTCGTTTATGAGGTGAGCTCCAGTTCACGCGCGCGCCTGTGCCACACACACACACACACACACATACAAGCAAACACCGCGCGCTTTGCTCTGGTGTTTGCTTGTGTGTGCTCGCGTGTGTGCGTGTGGGGGAGAGGTGCGATTTTTGAATAATAATAATCAAATGATACCCAGCGATCTTCGAATATTATTTTTGCTTGAAATTCCCATACCTAATATGTAAAAGACCCCGTCACAGCCCTAGGATCTATTCTGGATGAGAAAGATAGCCTAAGTCTGGGAAGGGGTGTGTCGATCGCGATCTGCCTTCTCATACCGCGACACAGGTTCGTGGATCTGAGTGTCGTGATTTCGGTTTAATATCGTAAATCGTTACAGCCCTACTAAATACATTTGGTATAAATACACAAAATAAATACTATAGCTTAATTGAAAAAAAAATGCTCCTTTATAAAAAAATATATTATCATTTACACGTCTCAACTCCATCTCTCCATATGCTGTGAGTTTGGGTTGCTTATAACTTTCATCTGGGAATTCAACGTGTCTAATTTAATCAGATTTGTAATGTAATCGTTTATAAACATACACCAACATAGGATCTGAGTTTGCGTGTTTTGATGTCCTCTTGTTCAAGAAATCACAGTGGCTGTAGCATTTCTATCATAAAGAAGCGGCCAAAAATTAAAGAATAAGTGGACATTTGTTAGGCCAATATTAAACAAGGATTTTATCATGCTGTAAAATGTAACAACAATCACCAGGCCGTTGGCGCCCTCTGTTGGCATTTGTTATTAACTTATACATAAGTTGATTGTGTGTATTTACTTTATGTATTTTAAGTGTTGTTAAATAAAACCATATTTGCTTTTGATATTTTATTTGAATCAGTTATTATTTCCTCATTGTTATCTAATAAGACCTTTTAAAGGGGTGGTTGAATATGATTTCACTTTTCTAACTTTAGTTAGTGTGTAATGCTGCTGTTTGAGCATAAACAACATCTGCAAAGTTACAACGCTCAAAGTTCAAAGCAAAGGAAGATATTTGCTTTTAAAGAAAAGGACTACAACAAACGGCTGGTAGGGACTACACAACATTCCTCCCGGGTTAGTGATATCAGCAACCCTAAAATGTACATAACCGGTGCGATTTTGCAAACCCTCAAAAAGTGACAACTTTAACATGCTATATAAAAATATCTGTGGGGTATTTTGTGCTAAAACTTCACACGCACACTCTGGGGACATCAGAGATTTATCAATCTATTTAGTCTATCTATTAACACATTGTTTTGCTTTTTGTGACTTTGTCAAACAAAATATTTAATATTGTAAAAATATAAAACATTTCCAAGTTATGTTTTGTCATTAAAGATTTTCTTAAAGTTTTAAAATATTGTTTCGTCTCGTTCTCGTAAACCCAATATTGTGTATCGTCTCGTGAGCTAAGTGTATCGTCACGCCCCAACCAATATTGCTTTTTTTTTATAACCAATACCAATTATAATTTGTATGTTTATACGTTTGATAACTGATATGCAGAACCAATGTTTATTTCATGTTTTACTTATAATATGAATATAAAATTGAATAAAAACAATAATAAAAGTAAAACACAGCAGTTTAAAAAAAAATATTAATATTAACAATATGCAAAATAAATTGACAGTCTAATGTTTTCAAATGGAGAACATGAATGACAAGTATATTAACTTTTATGTTTTGTTTATAGGTGTTGACATCTAAAGAGTAAAGACAAACTATTTCACTGGAATAAAAGTTGTGGGGTGCCGCGGTCGGCAGGTGATCTAATCGGTGTGCTGATAACTCTATCGCAGCAAGCCTAATATATATATCAATATATATATATATCTCATTTGAGCATGAATGGCTGTTACATTTGAGTAAAGTTTATTAAGTAAAGCAAAGCAAATTCCTGTATCAGATTTCAAAACCGATATTCAATTAGGAAAAACTCTTATTCTGAAAGATTAATCATTCTGTGCATATTTTTCTAAAGGAAAAAGTTAGTTTTTCATCCAAATATAACAACTTGCTTTGCTTCTGAAATCTCCTATTTGGCTTATTGCTGTTTTTTTTTTTTTTTTATAAATCAATCTCTGATGTGTTATTCATCATGATTTGCAACTTTATAATATTCCATGTAATACCAGCTTTAAATACAAACTTTAGAAACTAAATCGTTTGCAGTTTCATTGGAAAATGGAGTAGGTGGTGTACTTTTGAATTTATTGTTCTATTGTACTTAGCCACTAACACAAAGTTAGCAACTCGAGTCCATATCGTGTTGTTAAAATCTACTGGGACTGCCCTTTTAATAGTTTTCAAGCCTCTATTTTTAATTTAGAAAGGCTGTTGTATGTAGGATGCTCTGAATTGATTTGAAACCATGCCAGTAGTCAGTAGTGCTGTATTGAATGTCGAAGAGCTGATTCCAGATTTGCTGACAGAATGAGGTGATGTTAGTGATCTCACCACCTATTAGCTGAGCAGAGGCCTGTGTAATAGAGGAAACAGAAGCTGCTCCAAATAGAACTACTCAAAGTAAATTACCATCATTTACAGTGTTTGCAGGGGACAGCGTGAGCATGTGCGTTTATCAAGCGCACCCTCACACAAGGTTAGCCAGCTATGGGTTGTCTTTAGAAAGCACTAACCATAAGAGAAGATACAGATGGTACTGCCAAAAGCTCTGCGCTTGCAGTTTATTCAGGAAAAACCCAGAGTTAAAGTAAAAATGCAATGAATCCATTTAATATATTAGCTAAATTGTGGTAAATGGTTTATAATCTAGACCGACAAAACATTAATAATAATTCCGAGATGAGATGGACTCGGTAATAGCGATGATGTATGTGTTTTGTTTATTTTGCTGAACACCGATGTATGTGCAATGCGTATTTCAGCAAATATTCCACCATCTTCCTTTCGCTTTACTCTTTAGTCTATTAAACAACACAAAACTTTTAAAACTAGTTTAAAATGAATCTTATATCCGTGCAAAGTTGATAGACTTGCCTGTCATTTATTGATGTTCTCTCTATTTGAAAAAAACTACTGTACATGTATTTTGCCTATTGTTAATATTACTGCTGTTGTTATAAATAAAAAGATGCAACTGGGAGTACTAAGCTGCACTAAAGTAGCAATGCTGTTTAGAATGTTGTTGTTTTTTAGAATTATTTTTACATGTTTGTTTACCTGATCAAAGCTTTTATTTATTTTTATTTTTATTTATTCATTTATTTGACATGGACATTGCAATTAAACATAGTACAAAACAAGTCTGTGACTGATGCTATGCAAGAGGAGTTTATAGCTACTGCTAATTTTCAACTCCAGTCCATGGTTGACACTAAAAGAGACACTTAAGCAACAGGGCTCTTTCAGACCCCTTTATTTATTGATGTAGAAGTATTTTTGGTATGTATGGAAAGAGGAAGTGAAATTACAGTATAGGGAAAAAAAGTGTTAAAACAGTTTTGTTCAGTTCTGTGCTGTTATAACTATCAAAAACATAAAGAATATATCATTTCTGTATACCGGTTATCGGGCACATAAACATGCAAATAGGCCTAATCTGTAGGCTATCAGTTATAAAGTCAATATCGGTCAATCTAATAATAAAGATCATGAAAATCATCTGCGGGGAAAAACTGTGTTGTTCTTTATATTTTTTTGTATTAATCGTTTTTTTCCCCCTCTGTCATCAGCGATGTTATGAGCACAAGCAGTACAGAAATGGACTGAAATTCTGCAAACAGATTCTCTCCAATCCCAAGTTCTCAGAACATGGAGGTAAGAACCATACTTGGATTAAATACAGTTTAATGTGAATAACATGGACCCAAATCTAATTGAAATGAGCACATTCTGAACAATATATACTCCAACATGTCCATATGTATTGACAAAACAGTATATTTAGTGACTGGGCAGAATGACCAATTGGGTCATATTGCTCATTATTACTGCATAAAACATACTTGTCTATATAGATTTAGACTGCAGCTAAGACATTTGTTTACCAAACCCATGTAAGTTTACTGGGGCTTAATTAGTGAAAAGTTAAAGGTTATGATCTGTGCAGAGACGCTGGCGATGAAAGGCCTGACCCTGAACTGCCTGGGAAAGAAAGAAGAAGCCTACGAACTTGTCCGCAGAGGTCTCCGAAATGACCTGAAGAGCCACGTCTGTATCCTTGGAGCTAGTGTTTGAAAGATTTCAATGTGACATTTATGTGTTAACCTCCAGCATGCAGAGTGGAGTATGGTAATGGTCTATGTGTTGGAGCAGATGGAATGAGTTTGTTTCCTCATGTTCACAGCAGCAGAATTAACACTCCAGTATTTGTCTCAATTTGAAGCCTGTCGTTGTCGGTGGAGGGGGGAGATGGAGCACAGCCAAAATTCCTGCCCTGTGTCTGACAATGATGTGCAGTTAGTAACACCACGAACTGTTTGGAGAGCCTTACACATAGTGTGGCGTTTCCTCGTTGCTGGTCAAATGCTTCACATTCTGGAGGTTCATGTAGAAAGAAAATACATTTTGGAATATAATAATTACTGTATTTTATTGGTTGTTTCTACATGATACAGCTACCTCAAGTTTACCAAAATTATACCAAAAATGCTTCAATTTATTAGCTTCAATTTATTCAATTTAAAAATGCTTCAAAATGTTTGACAATGGATAGACAAAAGACACTGTCAGCTTAATACTACCAAGTACCGGTAGTTTTTTAAAATTATTATTAGTGTGGAATGGCCTTGTTGAGAACATTGTAAACTTGTTGTCCATATAACTTTTTTGCCTACTATCTCTACCTTCTTACCTCCCACAAAATAAATTAAAACATATAGACATCTTAATATTGTAGGAAAATGGTCTCTTGCAAGGGGTTCATTATATATGCGGATAATTTTTGTTGTCCCCAGTATAGCTGCCTCATTGAGTCCGGGGGCAAATATTTTGCCTTGGGCTTTGTGAATTTTAGTGATCATTCTGGGCACAGCACTGACTGTCATCAGCTCTCTAGTCTTGTTTCTCTTAGCAAACTGGTTGCTTTCCTTAATGTGACATTTTCAGGCTGGCACGTGTACGGTCTGCTCCAGAGGTCTGACAAGAAGTACGATGAGGCTATTAAGTGCTACAGAAACGCTCTGAAATGGGACAAAGACAACTTGCAGATCCTTCGAGATCTCTCCCTGCTGCAGATCCAGATGAGAGACCTGGAGGGTTACAGGGTGAGGATGTGTGTTCAATTACAGTACTGTTCAAAAGTTTGGGCTCATTATGGGGCTGTTTACACCTGGCCACTTAATGCGTTTTCTCAGACCGGATAGCTATCTGATTTATCAAAACGATTCCATTTACACCTCCTCACATAAATGTGTTTTTGCAAAACTGATATTAATCCGATCTTCAATTCGCACGCTATATTTTAATGGAGTTCACATCACCGAAAGCAACAACTATAAGCGGCATTTTATTGATAATCAGCTAAAATTTCAAAATCTATAAATCGCTATAAGAGAGAGCGGCAACAGCCCTGGTAAGATCATTTTGTTTCTTTTAATGTAGATAATTGTGTTAAGTGTCTGCGACTTACTTTCACTTTGATTTGCGATAGTTTGCACGTTGGCTTGATGAATAGATGCTCAGCTGCTCGTCTGCGGTGATGCGTGCTGCAGTAGCGTCGTCGTATGTGACTATAACATGACATATAGCCTATAACACGCTCTCACGCATTTATTTTTTAGCGTTTTTGGGAGGAGTAAAATTTACATATGTGGTTTCAACAACCAGATGCATTTTGTCCAGTTTTGTCTGGAATGAAGTGACTTCCTCATGAAGTGGTTTACGCGATCGGATTCAAATCCGTCTCGAATGCGTTTCGGAGGGCATTTACACCTGGTCGTTTCACGATCGGATAGCTATCTGATCACAGAAAACGCATGAAGTGGCCAGGTGTAAACAGCCCCTATGATTTAAAAAAAGAAATGAACTTTGAAATGTCTTTTATTCAGCAAGGAAACTCTTTGAAGTGAATCCAGTACTAAATCAAGGAGTTTATTGTTATTATGAAAATGGCTATGACATTATTTATTATTTAAAGGGCACCTATTATGGAATTTTGAAATTTACCTTTCATGTAGTGTGTAACATAGATCTAAGTGAACAAAAACATCCTGCAAAGTTTGAAATATGAAAGTGCACCGTATATAAAGTTATTGTCTTTCAAAAGTGAGAGTCGACTCTGAGTCATTTTTATGAATCGTTAGAAGACCGAAGCTTTTTCTCTGACTAGATGACGTCAACTTGTCAAGTTATTTGAATACGATACGCCCACTTATTGCACTCCAAGGCCAGGGAAACTTGAAAACATCAGGGCGACGAGACGCTGTGTTCTGAAGTGCGACTCCCAAAAGCCAACTTTTTTCATCTGCCCAAGGAGGAGCATTTGAAGACTAAGTGGCTACAATTCACTATACCACAGAAGTATAGTCCGAGCCTTGTGCTTTGTTCGCGTCATTTTGAAGACGATTGCTTTTTAAATGCAATCAAACTTGGATTCGCGAGCTGGCTGATATTGAAGGAAGGTTCATTTCTAAGTGTATTTGCATCAGTTTCCTCCTCCGTATCACAACCTGTAAGTGTTATTAATAATTTTTGCTTTTATATTTTATGTAGCATGCTTAATAATTATTTTGTTTGTTGAGTAAGCACCGTTTAGCTTCTAGGTCTTCAATGGCAATTGTATTGAGATATGTGAAGTGTTTGTCGTTGTTTTCGGAGTTGTCTAAAGAATAGAATAATACCTCGTAGTAACGTAACTGCATTTTTTTTTTTTGTAAAAACGTTATGTTTATGCATCGGGCTAATGCAAACAAAGACTGATTGTGCTTTTACAATATGAACTCTGGGCTATGCTCGCTAACATAACATTAAATTCTTTATCTTATTTTTCGTTTTTTACTACAAACTATAAAGCAGTGGACTATAATCATTATTATAATATAATTTAATTGATAAAAGCATCATTGCACTCCGTGTTAAAAATAAGTATTATCTCTGTAAACACTGCTGGATCATCTGACCAATCAACGCAGATTAGCGTCGCGCAAAGGAGGGGTTTGAAAAACGAGTCGTTGAACGAATCATTTGGGAGTCGGTGAGCAAATCAGGTAAAAATAAATGCATATTATACGAAAACAAAAGTGTTTTTTGTCATTGCATGCATGTAAAACTGTTGTTGGGGACTCCCACAACAACATTAGGAACATTTTAAATGTCATAATAGGTGCCCTTTAAATAAAGAAATACATTTACTCAGCAAGGATGCATTAAATTGACCAAACGAGCCTGTAAAAGACATTTGCAAATGTACAAGTTTTGTCAAATAAATGCTGTTCTTTTGATCTTTCTATTCATAAAAATTGATGAAGAAATCTTTATTTAGCATCAAATCAGCAGCAGAAGTTTAAGAAGGATCTTGTGACACCGAAGGCTGGAGTAAATCTGCTGAAAATTCAGCTTTGCCATCACTGTCGAGTTACTTTTAAATTGTAATATTTCACAATATATTACTTTTTTTAGTTTTTGCTGTATTTGATCAAATTAATCCTGCCTTGTTGAGCAAAAGAGACTTATTTCAAAAACATTAAAAAATCTTAATGACCCCAAACCTTTGAACAGTAGTGTGTATTTCATTTATTGTGGAATATGCTCTCAAATATTCTCTTAAAGGAAAATATGCTCTTTAATGTAATTAATTAAAAAAAAGCTCCTAATGTTTGCACAATGTTGAGGTGAAACAAAAGATGCATGTGTGTGTGTTGGGCCAAATACAGGGGCCTTGACTCAATGTCCATTTCCTGTCTCTTGAGCCTGTTTCTCTCTACTCTTCTCGTGTGTCTTAGTTTCTTTGTTTTCTGCGGTATGATAAAGTGGTTGTGTAATGTTTCATAGCCTCAGGCTACTCTGATACCTGCTTTTACCACTGAAATGAAAGCCTCAGATTTGGGCTTTGTGCAATATTGCTCCACTGTTGCTTTAAGTAGTTTTAGATGGTACTTTGTTGCATTGTTTTGAAAGCTATAATTTCTCCTTTCCATTCAGCAAGAGCTTAAACCCTTTAAAAGCTTTTTAAAACCTAACACCTTTGTTCTGACTGTTTTGACTCTTATAGGAGACCCGGTATCAGCTGCTGCAGTTGCGGCCAGCCCAGCGAGCGTCATGGATTGGTTACGCCATTGCGTATCACCTCTTAGAGGACTACGAGATGGCCGCCAAAATCATTGAGGAGTTTAGAAAAACACAACAGGTAGATACAGACCTGACGGGCAGATACAGAATTTTTTTTAATCATGTAGGGTTGTCACAATACCAAAATGTTAGTATACAAATGAACATATTAATATATCAATATGCTGCATAATGTATTTGAAAAATTAAAACAATGGTTTGTAGTATGTACAAGTGTTTTTTTATTTTTTATTATGAGCTTGTATCAAGGTAATTAAAACCATAAAAAAACATTGTTGTATATAAAAATAAACATAAATTGAAATAAAATATAATGCAAGTACAACATTAACATAAAAAAACTTAAACTACAGGTGTAAACAAGGCATTTCCCCTTTTTTTGTACATTCTTTAACTTGATATACTAAAAATAAATAAAACTTGATTAAAAATGAATAATAAAATATAATAGTATCTCAATGACACTCGCTTGTATATTATTTATTAATCATTCAATTAGCTTTTATTTTTATATTTTCAGTTTTCAATTTAAATTTGTTTTAAACATTTGTTGTGCTTTTGTAATTTTTATTAGTTTTTTTATTTCGAGATTTTTTTTATTTTTTTTATTTTTTTTTATTTTTTAGTGCTTCAACTTAAGTGTAAAATGAAATTTGGCTTTGGTTAAAAACTGTAATTTAAGTTTTTCATTATTAAAATTCAATTAAGTACAGAGCCAGAAAATAAAACACAAATTTACAAGTTTTTTTTTTTTCATCAGTGTTGTTTGACTAATATTAGGGACAGACTTTTTCTTGTAATATTGTTGTTTGACTAATATCAAGGACAGACTTTTTTTTTTCTTTTGTTTGTTATGAGACAGTGGAACAGATGGACAGATTTATGCAAACATCTGCATTGTACCAAAACATAAACACTCTTCTCAGAGCATCCATGCAAAAATGCATGAATGTTCAAAAACTGGTGCCTGTCAGTGAGACCGACCTTTAAAAAATAAAGTATATAGTACAGTGTCAACATGCGTACCAAAGTACCTGTACTTTTCACATCCCTATTACCTTGGAATAGATTTGAAAGAACGGGGGAGAGGTATTGTAAAAACTTCAACCTGCCACTATAGGTCAACCGGCAACACAATGGCACATGATTATTGTGGCTTCCAAAAACAGGCGCTTACTTCCTCTCATTGGTTTCAAGTAGGGCTGGGCGATATGACCAAAATCTCATATCACGATATAAGTCATCTCATATCCCGATAACAATATATATCACGATATAGGCTAGTACCTTTTCTGTAAATTCAATCAATTAATAATTTATATAATTACTACATGGAAAATACTTTTAGCATATATCAAATAAAAGAAAGTTGATATATATATTGAGTATATATTAAGCATATCCTCAAAAATGTTTTTTATATATATATTTTATATTCTCAAAAAAATTTTTTGATTAAGAATGTAGAAATATAAAATATGAACGAAATATAAAACACTTTTCAAAAACAAATGATTACAGGCCCAACATAAAATATTGCTATATAAAATACCAAATGTAAAAATTCAATGGAAGATGTTTAAAATGTAGCAGAAATCAGGGCTCCGAACCTGTTCAATGAACGAAAACAAACAAACAAAATTTTGACAGGAGCATAACCAGAGACGGAAACAAAATTAAATTTAATCGTTCTGAACAGACACGCTTATTTGAAATGGCCATTAACCGGTTAACAACGTTATTTTATCGTTCTGTTAACTATTTTAATTTGCCAGTCAACCAATCATGAATTCAAATAGTACAGACTGAGCAAATGTGATATTGACGCGCATAGCCTATCCAACGTGAGTGAAATACCCATGCTCAGCTGTCAGTCATCATTGATAAGTCGCAATGGGAATGCGCTGGCGTTAGTTTTCCATACTGTATGTCACCAACTGTCAAAAAATTAGGCCTACATTTCAGTGAAAATGAATAGCAGGTAATATGCAACTTTTTGTTTTTTGAAACCAGCGAAAATTGCAGGATAGTAGAACATGGATCCACACAACGTCACATCACGCACTCTTCTGTGAACGGAGAAAACAGAATAAAGCTAAATATATAAAACGAATATATAGGCCTATAAATGTGAAATATAGGCTAATTGCCTTACATAATTACAGATTAACAAAACGAAAGGAAGCATTTTGCTGAGCTTCGGATCATGCGACAGGGTCCAAAGTTCACAAAAAGGAAACCGAGATGGTAGAAAAGGGAACGTAGCTTGTTTTCTGTATTTTACGGCTTTACAGTTTTGAATCATTTTTTGCTTCTATCCGTATGACCATAAATTACGGAGTAACGGATTCCTGTTCCTGTGATCGCGCCGACGCTTCACGGCACGCGCACACGTTCTTGCATTGACACGTCCTGCTCGGAAACATCCGGTTCTGTCACCCTTCGCCATGTTGTTCACGTTTCTGCCATTCTCATGGCAGCGTGTAAGATTGCAGTCCTCCAAATGATGAAAAAGTTTTGCCGTAACAATGTTTTTTTGTGACACCACGATATGAACGATAGAGCATAATATGAATCGATAGACTTTTTATATCGTCCATCCGATATATATCGTCATATCGCACAGCCCTAGTTTCAAGCCCAGCAGGAAACTACAAGTTGGCAGGCTAAATAAGTAATTCCTAACTGTATTTTATTTTAGAGGGATTAGTTAATGCAACACATCATTTCTCTGTGTATTTTTATGGTGTTTATGCATTTTTATTCTCAGACATCCCCTGACAAAGTGGATTACGAGTACAGTGAACTGCTGCTGTATCAGAATCAGGTCCTGAGGGAGGCGGGACTCTTTAGAGAAGCTCTGGAGCACCTCACCACCTACGAGAAACAGATCTGTGATAAACTGGCCGTGGAGGAAACCAAAGGTACATCAGTGCACCACTTTCTTCCTCATCTTCCACGTTTTTCCTTTGTTTCCTGTTTTCTTCTTCTGTGTTTTATGATATGTTGTCCATTATGCAGTTTTTCCTTTTCACATTTTGCTTGTCTAGCAGATTGACTTCCTGTTTGTGGTGCCCTATGGAAAATACGCTCTCATTTCTTCTGATTGTGTTGTGGATGTGTAGGGGAGCTTCTGTTGAATCTGGAACGGTTCGAGGAGGCAACAGATATTTACAGGCGACTGCAGGAGAGAAATCCAGAAAATTGGTCTTATTACCATGGCCTGGAGAAATCCCTCAAGCCTGGTACACACACGCAAACTGATTCGCCAGCATTGTTTTTATCGTACATCTTATAACAATATGCATGCACATGAGTAACAGTTTAACAGAACACAGCACTTCTGGTGTTTTTCAGTGAATACAGAAGAGAAGCTAAAGATCTATGAGGATGCCTGGGAGAAATACCCCAAAGGTCTCGTACCTCGCAGATTACCGCTCAGCTTCCTGTCTGGTAGGCAGCTCTTCTTCTAGTGTAATACATCAGCTTCTACCGTCATTTTGGATTTGTTGAATAAAATGTCTGTGTATTGTTCAGGGGACAAGTTTCGAGAGTGTTTGGATAGATATTTAAGAATGAACTTCAGTAAAGGCTGTCCTCCAGTCTACACCACACTCAGATCTCTCTATCAGGACAAAGAGAAGGTGAGGAAACGCACTTGCACATACAGAACATTCATACTAGTGTTTACGTCCAGATGGGTTTTTCACATATCATTTTAATTGCAGGTGTCAATAATTGAAGAATTAGTTGTTGGTTTTGAAACGTCATTACGGAGCTGTCGAATGTTCAGCCCAGATGGTATGATTTTTGTTCTTTATTTCTTATGTTTACTTTTTATTTCATTTTATGATTATATTATAGGGATCATATCATGAGAAATCAAATTTAGCTTGATCTTTTAAAAAGTCATTCTGTATTGTAGCTTTCAGAACACAAAAACTTCCTCCCTACTGAAAAATGTTAAAGCAGTTGTTTTTATGTGAATATACACAGCTATGCGAAAAAAGTGGATAAAAAGAGATCACCCAAAAATGTTTTTTTGCTGTTAATTTAGTACAAAAACATATACAGGCAGCCCAATTTTGTGTACGCGTACAACAGCTCATGCGCAAAGTGAATGTTGAGACAGAGGAGTCCACTAGGTGGCAGTACCCAGTCGTGATTGTACGGACAGTAGTCGAAGAAGAGCGATTTAAAAAACAAAACGCAGCATATCATTCTCCATCGTTTTTGTTCTTATTTTAAACTTTGCATGCAATGGCGGATCCACTACTTTTCTTCTATCCTTCCGAGCGAATGTCCTGTAAATGACACAACTCAGTGCTGCCCTTTGTCAACTTGTAGAGTATAGAAAAGCAATTGTACTGTGCATTTCAAACTCGTCCAGCAAGTGGAAATTATGGAGAAATGTATATGGTTCTTTTTATGCTGTGGTGAGCCTTCTGATTGGTATTGGTGGATAAGCATTATCTGATTGGTTCTTTTGCTGGTCACATGTAGATGATGGCAAAGAGGAGCCGCCCACTACGTTACTTTGGGTGCAGTATTTTCTGGCTCAGCACTATGATCAGATCGGCCAGCACACCATGGCTCTCGAATACATCAATGCTGGCATTGAGAGCACGCCTACTCTGATAGAGCTCTTCCTCATTAAAGCCAAGATATACAAGGTAATTTACGAAACGCATCGCACACCATTTCCATTTTGCAGATTCTTTTCATTCAATCTGCAGTATGCTAATTGATGCGAGCATCACAACGGCTTGGGTCTCTCATTGAAAGGTGCAAATAACCAAAGGAAAAATTGAAAAATTAGGTGGGTTCAGTGATTTGATTGTCAGATATCCCAGCTCCATTGTGTCTCTCTTGTATTTCCCTCTCTCAGCATGCTGGGAACATCCGGGAAGCAGCTCGCTGGATGGACGAAGCTCAGGCCCTGGATACAGCAGACAGGTTTATCAACTCCAAATGCGCCAAGTACCTGCTTAAAGCAGGTCTGGTCAAAGAAGCTGAGGAAATGTGCGCCAAATTCACAAGGGTAAGAGGAGTGTGCGCTCGTGCTCATTTGTGTACATAAGCAGGCTTCTCTCTGGTATTTATGTTTGTATCTGTTTTGTGTGTCTTAGGAGGGAGCGTCTGCAGTAGAGAATCTGAATGAGATGCAGTGTATGTGGTTCCAGACTGAATGTGCTCTGGCCTATAAATCTATGAAGAAATGTGGAGAAGCACTCAAAAAATGCCATGAGATTGAAAGGGTTCGTTTTTTTTCTTCTGCTTTATTTATATCATTATTTTTGTATGCTGATTTTACCAACTCATCTGATTTTGTCTCCTCTCTCTGTCACTCATTTGTTCCTTACAGCACTTTGTAGAGATAACCGATGATCAATTTGACTTCCATACATACTGCATGCGGAAGATGACGCTGCGTTCCTACGTGGACCTGCTAAAACTGGAGGATGTGTTACGTATGCACCCATTCTACTTTAAAGCCTCACACACCGCCATCCAAATCTACCTCAACCTGCACGACAACCCGCTAACGGATGACAGCAAAGAGCTACAGGCTGAAACTGGTAATATGACTGAATCAAGACTGTATATCGTTGCTGTCGGGTGGAAACCTTGTATCTCCATATTTTGCCTTTTTTTTCATAAATTAATACTATTGGTCACCCTTTACATATGTCTGTGTGTTTTACAAATATTTACTAGTGGTGGAACGGATCACTAAATTCATGGTTCGGATCATTTACGGTTTTTGAGTCAAAAACTACTAGCCTAACTGATAAAGTTCAAACATTATTAAAAACAAGTGAACAGTCAGTAATAAAATAAGATCAAATACACAAATTACAAGCAGAGATGAATACTAAATAACAGTAAGTAGTATACAATAATTAAGCCTAAATGTAAAATAACACTATTTGTTCACTGTAGAAATTAAATGGTTTCATCTTTGTTAAAGCTGTATTTTGTTGTTTTATTAACATTGACTCAGGCAACAGTAGGAATGTTAGGTGTGTGCTGTCACTTTAAGACCGAATGCACGGACTGAAAAAACTGACAAAAAACTTTTTTTTCTCAACTGTTCACTTATGACCTAACCGAGAGAATACTTGCCGAGACGGGTATTTAGACACAATTTTGTGTTTGTGTCTGGGCAAGGAAACTCGAAAGAGGAATCAATTCAGTGTTCGAGCACTGTCTGAAATGCGCCTCTCTCTCTCTCTCTCTCTCTCTGCATGCATGCACACTTAGGGTTTGTGTGCCTGTGAGCACAGATGATAAAGTTCAAACATTATTAGTGAGTCCTGATTTTCGCCTCTTCTTCTGCTTTTAAAACTGTTTGAATGTGTAAATTGGCAAGACGAAACACGTCCAAATGATAAACTTTCACTCTATGATGGTTAAATTTAGCAGTTAATCCACTAATCGCATGTGTGCCGAACCGTGGGGCCTGGTCCTTACGGATCACGGATCAACTGCGATCCAGTCCACCCCTAATATTTACCAATCACATTCATTAAAAAGAGCTTGAGACTAAACCTTGTAACTTCAATGGATCCTTTAACTCTCTGTAAAACTTCATACCTCACAAGTACATAACCTCATATGTACGGTTAGGAGTGGGCGATATATATATTTTTTTTCTGCAATATCACAATTCTTTTTCATGTTGGTTTTACTATTTTGCACGTGACTGAGCATTACAGCCAAACTAATGTCCCTATTTTAAAAACAAAGCCTTACAAGGTAACAAAAGAAAAGAAAAAAGAATCGCAGACATTTAGGCCAAAGTGGCGGAGATACATATCTTTGTTGTACTTTTTTAATTACAAAGAAAATGACAGATACACATTACATATACACAACATAATATACAAATGAAATAAACAGTTCTTTATTTTTTCAGCTACAGTTGGTGTATTTAACAGTAGCATTCAAGAAAGAAATTAAAAGAACAAATATAAAAATATTTGTAACCTCCTAACCCACACCTGGTCAAGAGAACACATCACCCCCGTTCTCCAGCAGCTCCATTGGCTACCTGTTCATTATCGCATTCAATATAAGCTCCTTCTCCTCACCTATAAGTCCCTCCATAACCTGGCCCCGCCCTACCTCACTGAGCTCCTGGAACAGCACCAACCCACCCGCCACCTCCGTTCAGCTGGCACCAACCGCCTTACTCCGACCGTCCGCACTAACCGCCGGACTTTGGGGGATCGAGCCTTCGCTATCACCGCCCCCACCCTCTGGAACTCACTCCCTACATCCATTAGAAACTCCGACTCACTACCAAACTTCAAATCAGTACTCAAAACCCACCTGTTCAAACTAGCTTTTCCCTAAACCCCTTGTTGTTTTGTTTTATTCCCCATGTGAAGCATCTTTGAGTGTCCAAAAAAGCGCTATACAAGTTTGATGTATTATTATTATTATTAAAAATAAAATGCTACATAGACTTCACTGTATAAATTATACATTGATTCTTATTAAAGCTACTATTAACATTCTCAGTCAAGAACAGTGAGTGATTTTCAGTTTTGTTCTTTTATTAACATTAAAAGAGATAGTTTCCCCCAAAATTAAAATGGTCATTTACTCTCTCAAGTTGTTTTAAACTCGAATAGGTTTCTTTCTTCTGTTGAAAATAACAGTTATTTTGAAGAATGTGGGTAACCAAACAGTTGCTTTACCACAGTGACTTCCATTGTATATTTTTCCTACTATGGAAGTCAATGGGGACCAGCAACTGTTTGGATACCCACATTCTTCAAAATAACTGTTATATTTTGTGTTCAGCACAAGAAATAAAATGCAGTTTTGGAACAATATTATTGTGTTCACACCAAACGCGAATAGAGCGCCTGGCGCGAGTGATTTCAATATTAAGTCAATGTAAAGACGCTGTCTGGAGGTCCTGCGAATGAGGCGTTAAGCGCGGCGCGGTAGACGCAAATTCGCCTCATTTGCGCGTCCAATTCGTTTATAATGTCCTATTGGACAAAACGTGGATGTCAAACACTCGCTGGCTAAAATCCTTGTAACTCCATTTTAGCTTGATTTTGGTAAAATGCTAATAATATAATGACACATGCAAGCGTCTGACCATATATAAACCACAATATTAACAGACAACAGGCAAGTGTTTATTTACAATACTAGTGTTTTTTTCCATTTCCTGAAAAGCGGTTTTGGACATGCAAGGTTTCCTCCCGACTGCAATAATATTTTTCATGCGTTTAAAAAAAAAGGAAGTATGCTTAATGCTGCTTGTTTGTCAAACAGGGAACCTGACTGACAAAGAACTGAAAAAGTTAAGGAATAAGCAACGGAGAGCACAGAAGAAAGCACAGCTGGAGGAGGAAAAAAAGAATGCAGAGAAAGAGAAACAGTTGAAGAACCAGAAGAAGAAAAAAGAGGATGATGACGAAGAGATCGGCGGCCCTAAAGAGGAACTCATACCAGAGAAACTGGCCAGGGTGTGTGTTTGTTTGGTTTGAGAGAAATGTTTGTGAATCTGGGGAATTGTGATGTGAAAAGAAAAACACCAATTCATATCTTTTGTAGGAACCCAAGGGGAAATTTGAAGGAAGTTAAAAGCTGTTATTGTGCTTGGACAGAAAGAGTTCTTTTGTTTTCCCAGGTGGAGAACCCATTAGATGAAGCTGTAAAGTTTCTGACTCCTTTGAAAAACCTGGTGAAGAATAAAATAGACACACACCTTCTGGCCTTTGAAATCTACTTTAGGAAAGGTATGTGATGAAATATTATGACTACTAGATAGGGCTGTGCGATATATCGATAATATCGAAATATCGCAAATTCGCATATCGCGATATGCATATCGTAATGATTTGCGATAAATGAACAAAATAATACAAAGCTATATAGTTTTACGACACAGATCATCTGACATGCGGACGTTAGTTGTGTGTGTGCGTGCGCATAGCGCCCGCGTGCTCACTGCTCTGACGTCTGACCATCAACAAGCCAGCACGCAGTGAGTGACGCGCTCATAGCAAACTAATATGATAAAATGAGCCAGCCTGAGACATCCGCAGCTGCTGCCGACGATTTAGTGCCAAAACGAAGAAGCACCTCAAAGATATGGCAGTTTTTTGGATTTAAAAGAGATGACCACATGCAGACTGAAGTTATATGTAAAACATGTAAATCTCGTGTAGCAACGAAAACGGGAAACACTTCAAATCTGTTCAGTCACCTCAAAGCAAAGCACAACGATTTGTATCAGCAATGCTCGGCAGAAAAATCTTCAAGCTCAGGTGAATCAACCCTCGTTCACCAACCCAAGCAACAATCCATATCATCAAGCTTCGAAAGCATAACACCATATCCTGTAAGTTCCCGCCGTCATAGTGAGATAACCAAGGCCATTACACGCTATCTGGCAAAGGATATGGTTCCGATCGCCACAGTCGGGAAATGTAATGTTAAAATGTAATTTGTGTTAATGCAACATAAAAAAAACTGCTGTTGTTCACTTTCAAAAGTTGTAGTGATTTCTTTCCCCTAAATAATTTGAAATTTTGGTTATATGATTTCTCTTAATACAATTTTAATTGATTTGAGAAAAATAAATATCGTATCGCATATCGAATATCGCATTATTTAGCAAGATATCGCATATCGCATTTTTCTTCAATATCGCACAGCCCTACTACTAGATTATTTAAATGAAGATGAGACTGTGGTTCATAGATTTTAAAGTCGGCACGGAATGAAAATTACCCTTGTCTGTTTTCTAAATGTGCGTTATTGATCTTTGGTGAACAATTTAACCATGCATATTTGTTTATTTTTTTTTTAAATCAAAATATAATTGGTGAAACTTAATTTCTCTCTGGTGACGTATGCCAGACTTAAACGCCACACCTTTCTTACAATCGACTGAAAGCTCGCTTTCAGATTTGCCTCCATCCAATCAACAACTACCATTTTATTTTATTTTTCCAATTATATTTCACTTGGATGTTCATCACAATGTGAAAGAAATTATCTGTCGCTACTACTGTTACATTGTGAATTTAATAGTTTCACTGTTAACGTTCTTTGTCATCAATTTCCTCAGAAAAGTTCCTGTTGATGCTGCAGTCGGTGAAGAGGGCCTATGCAATAGACCCGGACCACCCTTGGCTTCACCAGTGTCTAGTGCGCTTCTTTAAAGGAGGTGAGTGAACCCAGAGTGTGCTTGTTTTCTTTACATTTAATCAATTGGTCACTCCTTTGACTTATTTGTTGCTTCGTGACACCATATTCACCTCCATGTGTTAAGTTTGGTCAGTAACGTGTTCATTTTGATTGGCTAACAGTGTCTGAAAGTAAAGACCTAGCAGAATCGGTCTGCATGGTGCTCAAGCAGGAGATCTCCAGGCTGTTTGGGGACAGTAATGCTAAGAGCTTCAACCAGGCCTTCCTAACCAAGCACTCCAGTTCCATCCCTCACCGAGTAGCAGGTGCACATGCTCAACACTATATTCGCACAGCTTTTTTTTTTCAAGCTACTACCTTTCCATAATGCGTGTTCACCTATTTTCTTCCTTCACAGCTGCCAAAATGATGTTCTATTTAGACCCTTCAACACAGAAGAAAGCAATGGAGCTGGCTATAGCACTTGATGAATCACTGAACAACAGAGGTGTTCAGGTACACAGTAGACTACATGACCTTAAGAGGATTTTACAAGCTGGTTAATGTATAAAAAGTGACAAGAATGGACACATTTGGGTAAATATTGTAAAACTACTTTTTAAAAGGATAGTTTAAGAGGATGAATTTATCCACATTGTCCCTAGTAGAACATGCACAGCTTTTGTATTTCAGAGCGATTTCTTCACAATATTGATTTGACTAGCTTTCTGCTTTCTTTTTTAATTATTAAAGCTTATGTATTCAGCAAAACAAGGCAGTTGTTAGCAAACAGTTGGCTGACATGCGCTACATGACTTTAGCACAGATATTTTCCCTGATTTGCATGTTCATATTAGCTTTGATTCCGTCCAGTCTGAGGATATGAAACTTGTTTGATATTTTGAAATATTGTTTTCATTTGTCATGCATCTCCTAGCAGCATGTTTCCGCATGAATTTTAGTTCGGAACTACTTGAAAGTCTGCTGTGCGATTTAGTTTTACTCCGTAACCATTTACATAGTCAGCAAGTGTATGATGCTTAGTGTTTTTAAAATCTCTTTAGATTTTAAAAGTCGTGTCGAGTATTCCAGCCTTTACTTTGGGCCTCTTTACTCCTGGTCACTTCATGCATTTTCTCTGATCGGATATCTCCTCAATCGTGAACAGACCAGGTGTAAATGCCCTCCGAAACGCTTTCGGATTTAAATCCGATCCCTCAAACCACTTCAGGAGCTGGTTTGAGAGTCATTCCAAACGAAACTGGACTAGTATATGGACTGTATAAATGCATCTGGTTGATGAAACCACATAAATTTTACTCCCAGAATGTTAAAAAATAAACATGTGAGAGCATGTTATAGCCAGATACGACAGCTCTACTGCAACGCGCGTTGCCGCAGATGAGCAGCTGAGTTTCTCTTCAGCAAGCTGACGTGCAAACTGCCGCAAATGAAACTGAAAGTAAGTCGCAGACGCTCAAAACACAATCATCTTCATTAAAAGTAGTGTGACTAAATGATCTTTCCAGTGCTGATGCCGCTTTCTCTCCTATTGCGGTCTTTGATCTTGAAATTAGCTGATGATAAATAAAGTGCAACTTGTATCTGTCGCTTCCGTTGACGTGAACTCCGTTCAATTTGCATATAGCACGGGAATTGAAGATCGGATTTATATCCGTTTTGCGGAGACCCATTTATGTGGCCGAGTGTAAATGGAACCGGTTTAACAAATCAGATAGCTATCCGACCAGTATAAACGCATGAAGTGACCAGGTGTAAACAGACCCTATATTATAGCCATGCTACTTTATTTTCTTGCAGATCTGTACAGATGTTTTGGAAAGCCTGCGTGATGGCAGCCTTGGAGAGGCTAAAGAAACGGCCGAGTTATACCGAGCGGAGTGTCATAAGATCTACCCCTATACGCTGGCCTTCATGCCTCCAGGCTATGAGGAAAACATGAAGATTGCGGTCAATGGAGACGTCTCCACGGAAACTGAGGAGCTGGCCAATGATATGTGAACATCCGAAGAGGGTGAAGGACTGAGGGAGGAGGTGGAGGAATGGGAAGCGGTGCTGCACCGCCACTGTCGAACACCCAAGACGGTTGCCATTGACTATTGCGGTTCTATGAGGAACTTCCTGCGATCTTCTACACCCCCAGAAATTGCAGTTAGGACTGACAGACAATGACTGTGTTTTGGAGTGGAGGAAGAAGAGGGGTGTGGAGGGAGAGATGAGAATAAAATGCCCATTTTACTTTTTTAACCTTGCTGATGACTACTCTCTAACTGAAAACTAGTCAAACATGCATCCCATTTTGAAATACAGTATGTCTGAATGCAAACTTTGTGCAATGGCGAGAGCAAATCCCATAGTCAACAAACCAAGCAAGAGAAACGCACTCAAACCCATCTTTCCCCTGTTTTAAAGAGTAATTTATATGAAAAATAAAAGCTTAAAAAGGATATTGGCTTTTTGTGCAGAAGATCTGGTGTGAAAAGGTGGCTGAATCGTCTGAAGTTGGACATGGTTTTGGGGGAAGGCTGGGTGGACAGGAAGTGATGTCATAATGGGGAAGCAGCATGTGTAGATGTTCCTTATTGCATTTCTTGGAGGTGTCAATGGAAAAGAAAACTGGTAACTGATAATGACAGTAAACTGTTATCAAGAGCCCTTTTTCCCCCTGCTCTCTTTTCCAGCTTACCTCATTTTATCACTCTGTCTGATCCAATTGGGTTACAGTGTTTAAAGAAGAGTTTGTTGTATGATATAGAATTTTTTTTTTTTTGTAATAAAAAAAATCTAAATGTAAGAGCACACATTTGGCACCAGCCCATCTACTGTTCCTTCTCTTTAAATCTCTTCAAAGAATTTAAAATGTTTTGGCCAAAAACATTTGATGTAAACTTTCTCTCTCACACACACACACACACACACACACACACACACACACACACACACACACACACACACACACACACACACACACACACACACACACACACACACACACACACACACACACACACACAAACACTAACACAAAAGACACTAGATGCGTTAAGCTACAGGGATATGAAATAACCGTGGGCTGTTTTTGGTTTCTGTCCAGGCTGGATGTCAGACTTCCCTTTTAACAACAGTTCTTACCCCTTTTATGCATAATTACATTCATGAATAAAAAGGGATAATTATATTGCAAACAGGCAGAATCTTCTTTAATCACCTGCTTTGATGTCTTATGAAAGTGGGGCTTAGAAAACGAGTCCAAGTTTCTCTTTTATTTAAAGGGAAGTTATCAGTAATCATCAGTCATGGACATGTGAGGAGTGCTAACTGGAGCACTCTGAACTTTTAGCTTCCTTTTAACATCCAATTCAGGTTTATTTTTCGCCACTGGAACGTAAATGGATTCGTCCTTGGAGAGCTCCAGCTCGTCGAACGGTCTCCCGGTGCGCTGCCGTCGTACCTGTAAGATCATTGTGATCGGAGATGCCGGAGTCGGTAAGACCTGTCTGACACACCGCTTCTGCACCGGACGGTTTCCCAGTCGAACGGAGGCGACAATCGGGGTGGACTTTCGTGAGAAACTTCTTGAGATGGAAGGCGAGAAAGTCAAAGTAAGAATTAAATTATTTCAATTGTAGCCTATTGTATTTTCAATTAATTTTATAGCACGTTTAGCCTATTTTGGAGCAGATTATAAAATGTTGTCTGGATGCATAAAACTAATTTAGGCATTGCATTAAACCATCCGTAAAAACGCGATTAGACATTTTTGCGCGTTGAAATGGCGATTTTTTTTTTTCACAGCATGCAGCCTATATTGCGTAATCGGAACATCTTTTGGTTGTTTTGGCAAAATGTTATTTTGTATCACAATCAATGCTGGCCCTATTGTTTTTTGTCAGGTCATAAACGGGACGTTTCATTTGTATCATTATTTGTAAATCATAAACAATACGTTTTATTTGTATCATTATTTTGTAATATGCTATTCAGTTAAATACATTTTTCACCCTTTTAACTTCTCACCCCCTAAATCGAATGCTCAGTACTAAACATGCCAGTTTTAGAACTGATTCATTGAAGAGATCCACTCAGTTCTTTCCATGGAGGAACAGCGGAACGCTACATTTTACAGTGTTGTTGAGATCTTAATTAGAAATGAGGAATTGGACTTCACTTTTGAGAAGAGAAGCTTTAGTCCTACACCACACACATTAAATAACAATTGCTTTAAAGGTGAACATTTACACTAGGCTACTACAATACTACCCTGATTTCAACTATTTTTGAATGAATGCAGTATTTATATAGCGCTTTCATATGTACTGTACACCCAAATCACTTTACAATCATATCAGGGGGTCTCTCCTCAACCACCACAGTGTGCAGCATTCACTTGGATGATACAACGTCGCCAGTACGCTCACAACACACCAGATATAGTGGAGAGAGAGTGATAGAGCCAATTCAATAGATGGGGATTATTTATTTTTGTCAAATTCAAGCACTGTGTGTAGGCTGTTAAAAAAAAAAAAAAAACTAATGAACTTCATAAATACCATCAGGTCAGGCAGATATAACCCAATGGAGAATCAATTTTCAATGTTTCTGTATAGCTCAGTTTTGTCATGCATTGCAGCAGCAATGCCAAGGTTAAGTCATGAGTAAAAATGCATAATGTTTTTATAAAATATATAAATCTTGTCCTTTTCCATCTCGCTTCAGGTGCAGCTGTGGGACACTGCTGGTCAGGAACGTTTTCGTAAAAGCATGGTGCAGCACTACTACCGCAATGTGCACGGGATTGTCTTCGTTTTTGATGTCACTAACCCCATTAGTTTCCGCAATCTGCCTCTGTGGATGGACGAGTGCCGTCAGCACTCTCTTGGTCCAGATATTCCCCGGGCCCTTGTTTGCAACAAGGCCGATCTGGTCACTCCGAATACATCTGTGGTAATCGAGCAGGCTCGTCATTTGGCCGAAGTCCATGGGATGTCTTTTTATCTTACTTCAGCCAAAGGTCACAAAGGGGACCTGGTGGACAGCATCTTTGTGACATTGGCAAAGAGTCTGAAGAGCCAGAGAAGCCAGAGTGTGAACGAATGTGTGTTAAGGTGCAGATCTGAGAGCTTCAAAATCCCAGCAAAAGTCTCAATAGCACAGGAGACCAAGAACAAATGGGGCTGTATCTGCTAACTGATAGATGAACACAAGAGTGGCGTGACTATTTCAGTATTTCCACTGACAAAAAGTAAATAGCAGGTGTACCCTTTGAGAATCACAAGTCAATGGTCAGAAAGAGAAAAATCTTTAAACTTTTGCATCATTGCAACTTGTCATGAATTATGTTGGCCATTATGCAAAGGAGGATTCATGAAGGAATTCCTCCGGCATGGAACCTTCTACAGACAAGTGTAACACTGCTAGACTAAATGACTTTCAAAACTGCTTAATGGAGCTAAAAGGACTAGTTGTGGTTAAAAAAGAGAGCCTTTGTCTGTATAAAAGTTTGTGTGGTCTCTGTCTGACAACTGAATCTTTGCTTGCTTGTTCTTGCTGCTCTTTGTGCTGTCCCACACATGTGTGTCTAAGGCTAACTGACTTACTGCATGTAATCGTACATTACACAATTTAAATATATTAAACAGCAAAGTTGTTTTTATGATTCAATAAACGGTAAGAAAAATACAATTGTCTCATCATTTTTTCAGCATTTTAAAAGTTTACATTTCCTACTTGGATCCTTTAACATCTGGAATTGAAGCAGGAACACAAGATTCATTGACGCCCTCATGTGCCTGTTAGAGGAAACGCAACTGAAGGGTTGCATGAATTCAAAAAAAGAAAAAGATTTAGTTAACTTTTTTGGCTATCACAGATTATTATCGGAATATGGACATTACTAGTTTTGCTACAGCTGTCAATTGGTCACTTAATCATTGTACACTGTGTAGATCACACACAATGTTTGTAGGTTGTTCATGGCCTGGTTTCACAGACGGTTTAGATTAAGCCAGGATCAGACCTTAGTTTAATTGGGACATTTAAGTAGTTTTTAAAAAATATATATGTCGGTGCAAGTTGCTTTCAGTAAAAACAGCTCAAACATGCATTTTTGTCTGGGACTAGACTAGTGAAACGCTCTAAGAAATAGCTGATTTTACATTCTAATTTTTATTTTTTGTTTTTTACTTCAAACCTTGTTGTGCATTTATTTTTAGTTGTTGTTTAGACATAGGCCTACTATCTAAATGTTTACGTTTAAGATCATGGCATCAGACGTGGTGACAAGAAAAGAGCACCATGTCTCAACCAGTATAAACCAAAACTTTATTTATTTGCTATTTCAACAATAAGATTAGGTCATCAATGATATCATTCTCTCTCTAAATGGTGCTTGTACATTAAAAAAAAATTATTTCTATAATATCAAACTGTTCTAATACTTTGTCTTAATTGAAGTCATTCTGGTAAACACTTCAGAGCACACAATAGGCCTACGCATAAATCTGCCCACTATAACAAATCATATATCAAAATCGAGATCACCATGTCATAATCAGTGTTGGGAGTAATGGGAGTTATTCCGATTATTTTTTTCAAGTAACTAGTAAAGTAGCGGATTACTTTTAAATTTACAGCAAAATATCCGAGTTACTTTTTCAAATAAGTAACTGCAAGTTCGTTTGTATTGATGGTTAGTTCTACACTAAATGTGAACGAACCAATCTCACTTGCACAAAAACAATTCAGTAGGCTATTCCTTAAAATGAACGAAAAACTGTAAAATGCAAACTCTTAATATTACATAAACCTGCAAAAATTAAGTAGGCTATTAAATTACACAAATATACTATATGTATTTAATCTAATTTAAAATAAGTTTAGAGAAACATCCAATTTGTGTTACATTTTGTTGAACTTTCTTCTATAGCCTACTGCATCAGATTATTCAATCCAAAATGGCAGCAGAGTTTAAAGCATGGTTTAAAGGTTTGTCTGAGCTGTGTCCTCTTCTGTGGGCGTGACTTTGCATTTCCTTCAGCTTGAGGCTTATTCTTTTTACTTTTGGTGTGAAAGAACCTTTACATAAAAATAACTTTTTTAATTATTTGTTATTAAAAAGCTAACAAGCAATCCCAGCCCAGGTGAGAAAAAGTTATGCAAAAGTAACATAACGCATTGCTTTTCAACCAAGTGACGCAATTAGTTGTTTTTTGGGAGTAATGCAATATTGTAATTTATTACTTTTAAAACTAAGTTTCCCCAACACTGGTCATTGGTTAAGTATGCAAAACGTTTAGCATTTTTCTGCATACGCCACGAGGCGGCATGATAGCAGTAAAGAAGAAAGCGTGAGCTGAGAGAAGCTCTCGGACATGTTGTAAAACTGTGAAATATTACAGAAAAGTATAGGGCTAAAGGCATTTTTTTCTTTCTCTCCATACGTTTGTTTTTCTATTACGATGTAGAGTTTCTGTTCATTTTTATTGTTTATATCATGATATTTTCTAGCCTGATCCTTTTTAATAATATAGCCTAGCTTGAAATCATTTTACATCCACTTCTTGAAATGTAGATATTTCCACAGAATGTGATAATAAATTCTCTCTTTAATGTGCATTGTTTATTAATGACACTGTCCTGCCTATTCATCATACTTCACACTGAAAGCAGTGAAGTGGAGGGAGTGAGTGTGGCCACATGTACGGGAAATCTGAGAGATTTATCCAGCACTGTATTTTTTGACGGCATAGCACAAGGAACATAAGAACGAGCATCTGAGACTGAATTTTTAATCTGGGGAATGAAACTGTAAATTTCATGATAAACGCCACCGTGTGACGTTCTCGGGAAAAGTCAGAGGAGCTCTTTGCTGTATTTTGGACATCATATGCCACGAATGAATATCACAAATAATTAAAATAGCTAACTGAACAGACTAAACTGACTGGATTTCTCTCCAAGTGTGCCTGAAAACTGAAAAGGGAATGCTGGTCATTCTGTTTGCAGCAACAATGCTCTTTGCGCAGGACCTCGCCGTGGCCGAGCCGAGGAGAAAATGTTCATCCAGGTGTGATGTGAGTAAATGTCCGAGCCCGAGCTGTCCGAGCGGGTATGTGCCCGACCACTGCAACTGCTGTCTTGTGTGCAGCCTGGGCGAGGGCACTTCGTGCGGTCGGAAGGATGATGCTCCGTGTGGCGACGGGCTAGAATGTAAATTTCCAGCCGGTAAGCGACTTTCCAAAGGCGTTTGCCAGTGTAAGACGACTCACAGAGTGTGTGGCAGTGACGGAAAGACCTACGGTAATGTGTGCAAGATGAGGGCAGCCGCGCGTAAAGCGCAACAGCGAGGGCTCTCCGTGATTACCCAAACGCACAAGGGTTCATGCGCATCAAGCTCAGGTCAGTCACTGTCTGATAAGTTCAACTACTACTTTTTCGTCTTGATTTTTCTGTTTCTGTTCAGTTATAGCCTATACTATCAAAATTGGTTCTGGTCAGTGTGTCTGGAATAGTAACTAGTAATTATGTTTACTACTATTTTGTTGACTATCAGCGCTATTGGCTTTGCGCATGACACTTTCTCTATAGCCTATGTCTATATAGGCCTAGGTCTATTTGTATGAAATTGTTAGTTAAACGGCTGCTTGAATTTCATAAATGCATTGCATTTGACAGTTTTTCCTCTTACCATTGCAATAGTTTACAAAGGTTTGGCAAATATGTGTAATGTACACTCACAGTAAAGGAGGACTCCAGTGGCATACATTAGGGTATTATGGTGGTTGCCATGTTGAGATGACGACCTGAATAGCTACCTCTTGTCTACCATCATTTCTAAAGAGTAGAAACACCCTTGTTATTGGACCTTTTTTTTAATGTAGTGTAATATACAACAATGTAACAAATAACAAATGCTCCAGCAAATATTTTCACAATGGTGTCAGTAACTGAAAAATGTTGACTGCTTCATCCATAAGACCACTGTTGTATTGACGGGGGGGGGGGGGGGGGGGGGGGGGGGGGGGGGATAATAATAATGACAGTGTAAGTGTTTGTGTGTGTGTGAAGCAAAGTCAGCTGTAGGACTGTTGCTATATCTCCACTAATTTTGTCTTCCTGTGTGATGTCTGATTTTGTCTGATTGAGACGTCTTGGAATGCCTACTAAGTAGAAACACCAGTGTGAGTTTGGATGTTTAGTGAGATGTAGAGTCAACAGCTTAGTTCCTTCCTCTTACTATTCCAGTGTGGTCTGTAGTTATTTCACTAAGAGCCAGTGAACATAAACACCATCTAAATGCAGCTTTTTACCCTTTGATACTGAAGCGCGAATCAAAACATGCAACTATTTTTATTCTAAAGCTTTGGAGAAGAGGACACAATCTCGGCCAAAAACCAGTCCAGCCCACAGAATGCGAGGGAAGTTAAACGTGACACACCTAGTCACAGATGAGCAGTGATCCAAATTGTTACAATGGATGTCCTGTATCTGTTATATGAGACATATCTAATAGGACATTTGGTCACTGTGATTTTGCCAAGACATGTTCCTGGATCAACATATTCTGTCTAAAAAATGTGTCCTAATCCTATCCTTATCCCTAAACCTAGCCTTACCCATAACCTATTCCTTAAACCAGAGGGAAATAATACAAGAATTACAATGTAGAAGCACCTAACCCTGGTTGTAAGTCTAAACTTGACATAAAATTGTCCCTCAAATCTGATTAGTTGTTTGGAATGTTGTTCCAGGATCAACAAAGAAGTTGATCCAGGAACAAGTTGTACTTGGTGAAAGCAGGTTCAACTAAGATTTAGTTCTAAGAAGCACATTGGAGGCTGCTGATATTGGGAGATTAAGTTAATGAAGCCTAAATATGTTTGCATTTCATAGATCTGGGCATATATTCAGAGGACATTCCTCTGTCAGTGATTGCTCACTTAAAATCACTACCGGTCAAAAGTTTGGAATAATTAAGTTATAATAATTGTAATGTTTTTAAACTCTATTAAAAATCGAGTAAAACAGTATTATACTATTACTAAAAACAGTATTATTAAAATACAGTGGAAAAAAAACTTTATATTATTATTATTATTCGTTTTAATTAGTAAAAAAGTTATGCCCTTATTATTTTGTGGAAAATTTTATTAATATTCAAAAGTTTGGGCTAAATAAGATTTAAAAAAATTAATAATACTTTTTTCCAGCAAGGATGCATTAAATTAATAAAAAAATGACAGTAAATACATTTATATTTCCATGAAATGCTGTTCTTTTGAACTTATTAAAAAAATGTATAATATTTTCCTGATATTTTTTTTTTCAGTTTCCACAAAAATATTAAGCATCAAAAACTCTTTTCAACACGAATAATAATAGGAACCATTATTAATAATTGAGAACCAATAATAACTGAATTGAGCACCAAATCAGTGAATTTGATTGTGTAACAATGAAGACTGTAGTAATGGCTGCTGAACATTCAGCTTTACCATCACCGGAATAAATAACATTTTACAATATAGAAAACAGTTATAAATGAATTAATATTTCACAATATTACTGTTTTTATTGTATTTTTGATCAAATAAATGCACATTTGGTGAGCATAAGAGACTTCTTTGAAAAACATACTTTTGATCGGTAGTGTATTACACCCTAAAATTTGGTTGCCACTTATTCTGCTAATACAATATAAATTCTGTGAGAAAGATTTGCTTAAAGCTGCAGTCCGGCACTTTTTGGGTTTAAAAATATCAAAAAAGACATTTTTGAAAAAAAAACGTAACCAGCCAGTGTTCAAAACGATCTGTTTGCCTTACCTCGATTCAAAACGGTAAGCTTGTAATAATGATTTTAATTCCAGTGGTACTGGTGGATTTCCGCGGGAATTTCGAGCATGTCTTTGCGTCATTACGTCACTTCTGTACACATAGAGAAGGAGTCCCCGGCTAGCGTGTGTGGATGATGGAGGTGGAGGTTTAGCTTAGCACTTGGTATGGCGGATCCCGAAAGTTTAAAGCGACAATCACCAGTGACAACTGGAGATTCACCAGTTGTAAAACCCAAAGACTCAAAAAATATATATATTTCACGTTTTGACGTGATATAAGCAATCGTTAGATTTAATGATATAGCTACTGCAATGCTTCCCCCCACCCCCCGAATTTGGTCAGAACAAAAGTGAATGTTACTTACTTGTTCAGATGACATTTTCCGATGAAAATTCTAATGTTGACACTTTCAAAAAGTATACTCTGAGATTGCTGATGACATTAACGTTACAGTATCCACAGCGACGCGGCAGCCTCAATACATTGTGTTCATCCGCGCTGTTTCATGCCGATTTACTACCCACGCACAGTTAATAATTCCGCGAATAACTGCAATTGCAGATTTCTAACAGAGATGGCGACAAAGAGGAAAAACGACGGACTGCAGCTTTAAATATTAATTTAGTGCACATTTAGACTTGTATACCTAGGTCAGGGGTATAGGCCAGTTGAGAGCCGCTGTCCTGCAGATTTAGCACTAACCCTGAAAAAAAAGCAAGGTAAAGCCCGAAGCCTTAGTGATCCTGAAGACATAGGACCAAACTTGCCCATCCTTGACCTATGCTATTTACCAAAAAACAAACGGTTAAGTATTGCTTATATTAGTCATTAGTCTTCATATCTGGCATATCATGTCATTGACGTGAATGATTCTTCCTGCTAGTATAGGTCCTGCACATCTGAACAGCCCAAGGTATAAGTTTAACTTCATCGCTGATGTTGTGGAGAAGATTGCCCCTGCTGTGGTACACGTCGAGCTCTTCCTCAAGTAAGTTCCACTCTTCTTTATACCTCTAACTGTAAAAGATGATGTTTTGGTAATGTTTTTACTAGTGATAGCTATATTTGTTTGTCATTTTTGCACTCGATTGAAGACTCTCAAGAGAAGGAGTTTTTATATAGCTAATTCAATACTGCAGTAATCTACTCATTTCAACTCACTGATAGTCAACAGTTGCTTTGGTATCATTTTGTTAAATTCTGTTGTAATCATATAGTCATGTAATGTCAGTGCAAGGGCAATATTACTGTCAGTTTACATGAAATTATTATGCATTTAGCAAGTTGTATTGTTATATTAACTTTTATTTTCACCCTTTCAGTCATGCGATAACCACTGTTTTGAATGTTTGTGTCCAGCCATCCGCTCTTTGGCCGCCATGTACCTTTGTCAAGCGGTTCTGGATTCATAATGACTCATAATGGTCTGATTGTGACCAATGCTCATGTGGTAGCTAGTAGTGCAACAGTAACGGGCCGCCAGCATCTACGAGTGCAGCTACACGATGGCCAGACGTATGACGCCTCCATCAGAGACATCGACAAGAAGTCTGACATTGCCACTATCAAAATCAATGCAAAGGTGAGAATCGTTTCACAAGCATCAATGACCCATAACTGTCAGTTTACCACTCTTTTTTTTATTGCCTTGTTTTCCTATCTCACATTTTAGTAATAATTATATAATAGGTATCATTTGAAAGCAAAGCTTAAACAAAAAAATCATCCTGTGAAAACGGACAGTGATTTACCATGGATACGGTACTTTAAAATCCTTGAGCGGGCTCCTCCCCCTAGTGGGAGGTGTCATGTTTCATTTAAAGGGATAGTTCACCCAAAAATTAAAATTCTGTCAGTAATTACTCACACTCATGTTGTTCCAACATGCATCTGCAGGCCTAGCAAAGTTAGTAAAGACATTGTTAAAATAGAAACCAACGAGAGTGCCTTACCAATGTCGCAAAATGAATGGCTTACCTTTTACGCTTTCCCATCAAATGATTGTGAACATCTTCTCATTTCTTGAGCATGCGTCGTGGCGCACAAAGAAGAAAATTAGTTGTTGAATAAAGTCGTTATTTGGGGGGGTTTTTGCCCACAAAAAGTATTCTCGTCGCTTGATAAACTTAAGGTTGAGCCACTGTAGTCACTTGGACTATTTTAACAATGTTTTTTCTGGGCCTGCAGAATCAGATCCAATTACCTAGCAGCCTATGAAGGAGTGAGACAGTTCTCAGATTTTATCAAAAATATCTTAATCTGTGTTCCGAAGATGAACGAAAGTCTTACGGGGTTGGAACAACATGAGTAATTACTGACAGAATTTTCATTTTTGGGTGAACTAACCCTTTAACAAAATGTATTTTAAAGGGTTAATTTCATCATTAATCACTCCCCCTCACGGGGTTCCAAACCCGTTAGACCTTCGTTCATCTTCTGAACACAAATTAAGATATTTTTGATTAAATCCGAGAGCTTTCAGTCCCGCATTGGGAGCAACTAATTAATATTTCATTAATATTTTATAGTATGTTTCCCTTGTCTCCATTATTTCCTTTTGTAAATGTGGAACAAGGCCTTGAGGCTGAAAAAGTTGAATCCTCAACCTTACTTGCTGTCAGTGTCACCACATTTTTCTTTACAGTGGAGTTTCCCGACACAAAGCCTATTAGCCAGTAGTCCAGAGTTCATCTTTCATAAACATTCAAAGTATAAAAACTCAGCACAAATCATCCAAAAATGGCAACACCTTTTGACTCTTAAATCCCATGTTTATGACTCTAGAGGCAGATGGTTTATATCACACATTCCACCTCATCTAGACACACTTGGACATGTTAACTGTAGCCTTATTTTAAGCACATGCGGACCTACATTTGTGTGTGGGAATTTAGGTGTTGTGTTGTGTTGTGTTGTAAGAGGTGTTTTGTTTCCCGATGCATATGGATCTGATTATGGAGATGTGTAAACCGTCTAGTGCAATATTTCTGTAGCCCATTTCTGAATTAGACTATCAAAGAGAAACTATTCAGCATGGCTTTGGAAACAAAACAAAATTAAGATTGTTCCCATGTCAGAGACTCTGGAATGCTTGCAGATATTCTGTTTCTGTTTCTGTTTATAGTAGTTGATGTCATTTCTCCATCTCTTGCTTTGCAGCCTTAGGCTTTTTCCACACAATTTCTGATTTGTTTTTTAAATTTGGTCTTAAGAACAGACTGTTCAAATGTTTTTGCAAGGACTGAAATCAGACCACTTTGTTCAGGTAGTGTTATCAATTAGGCAATATTACATGAGCATTAGCGTTGTTGTTCATATCCATCCCAGCCGGTGTTCTGAGTAAGTGTATAAAATGAGTACCGGTAAGTGTGTAAAATAAGTGTTGTAAAAAAATGTAAGTAGCACATCTTTACTTGAGGAAATAACATTTATTTCAACATTGAATGTCAATCGCATGCTGGCCGGGATAGCTGTGATTCGGCCATAGGCACGAGGCTGCACTTTATCACAGCCGTGCTGCTTTTTAGACTGACAGGATGATTACAAGTGTGGTATACAATAATGCAATAAAAAGAAGTTAATACTGACCAATGTGGTGTTTCATTCCTGAGTGAAGCTGTGTTTTTGAACAAACAGAAAACATATGGACTGAATCACATTTCAGTTGATTTAATTTGCATGAATTGTTCTGTTTATCTCCAGAAAAAATTACCAGTGTTATCACTGGGTCAGTCTGCTGACCTGAGGCCTGGTGAGTTTGTGGTTGCCATTGGCAGTCCATTCGCTCTTCAGAACACAGTCACAACAGGCATCGTCAGCACAACACAGAGAGATGGAAAAGAGCTCGGCATCCACGACTCTGACATGGACTACATCCAGACCGATGCTATCATCAATGTAAGACGAACAAGAATGGTGTTTTCAGGCTACAACAACTGTTGGATAGATGTTTAACCTGAATTTGATTGTCTATTTCTCTCGCTTTCATCATCAATGGGAAGTATGGAAACTCAGGAGGTCCACTTGTCAATCTGGTGAGTGGGAATGGAGTTTTACATCTAGATTAAGAGGACACTGGTTAGATACATTTAATATTGCTAGCTTTTGACATAATAATTATGTCATGTTAGGATGGTGAGGTGATCGGAATAAACACACTAAAAGTTACTGCAGGGATTTCTTTTGCCATTCCATCCGACCGAATCAATAAGTTCCTTGATGAATCCAATGATAAACAGCAGAAAGGTAAGCATCATGCACAGAGGTAATGCAATTAGTTCGGTAATTCAAAAAATTGATTAATCAACAGAAATTTTAGCCCAGAGAAATCTGAATTACAAATGGATGTTTACTTTTATTCAATTCTGTGGGATTAGGTGTTTGTGTGTCCCACCTATTAAATTATGTTCTGCTAACTGTAACAAAATGGCTACAAAACATGAATACACGGCATGAAACAGCCTGTCCATTACATCCTTGGTGTCATTTACTTTGATTTCAGTCAAACAAAGGGTAGTCAGGACAAACTTCACGCAGTCTCAAGCTGTGAAGACTGCCTCAGGTGAGGTAATTGCTAACAAATGTCACTTTGCTAGCTAGCTGCTAGTCATCTTGCCGGCCTGACGACATCAAACATGCAAGCTATAACAGAATCAACTGAAATTTAACTGGTCCATCATACTATTAAATTAGTTTGTGAGAGGAGGTAAAGTAAAGGTGCAGCATTGATGTTTAGGCCACAATGCTGAATTAGGTTGTTAACTGTTTATCCTGTTACACTGTAAAACTGCTATGCATGAATTTGTCCCAGTAACCTGCTACTAGCTAACTGCAAGTCAATATAACCCTGTGCTTTTGTGTTTAACGAAAATCGCTACCAAACAAATAGGCAGTCATTATTTTGTTCAGTTTAGTTTGTGTAGTGCTAAACTCATATTTGTGAATAACACTCAGTATGGGGTACTACAGTTATCTAATAGTGCTTTCAAGTCCTCCTGGGAAGTTTGTATTTATGAGTTGGGAATGTGTACCAATGCTACAAAAAAATCTACAAGATTTTGATAAACAAAGAATGTGCATCAGGTTTTTCTTTTTTGTTGTTGCTTTCTTATGTTGCAATTGAATTATTGAAGGTGCTGTAAACGGAATTGTTATATATTGTATTGTAATAGTACAATGTCGTATTTTGTACATGCAATTATAGTTTTATAATGTAAAAAAAACATTTAAATAATTTCCACAAATTTACTGTCAATACGAGACCCTGCATCCCTGGCATTCACCCTGTTTTCTCACTGACATGCCCCCAACTCAGAAACTCAGGGCTCTAAGAAAATCCTGAATTTCCCAATCATATTTACTTTGAGGTGCAATTCATGTGCTTTTAACTCGTAAAAACTATATTTCAGGCATGACTTGAATTCACTTTGAAATTGTACAAATATCTAAAACTAATACTTTCTCTTTCAGATATAAAAGGCCCCAAGAAAAGGTTTATTGGAATCAAAATGGTCACTTTAACAGAAAAGTATGTTATGTAAATGAACAACATTGCTTTAAAAAAAAAAAAAAAATCCTTCACATTTATTAGTGTCATGTATAATCAGTAAGCTTTCTTATTGGAGAAATCTTTTTCTGCATCCCTTTTCCTTCAGATCTCATATTTTTTCTTGTATTTCTTTTTTTTCCCTCAGCATTGTCCAGGGGTTAAAATGGCACAATCCAGACTTTCCAGATATCGGCAATGGAATTCTTGTCCATGCAGTTGTCCCGGATTCCCCAGCTCAGAAGTACGTCTAAAGGCCAATTCACACACGCCAACAGACGGCAACAGACACTTCGTCGGTTTTTGTGATGTGCTGTAATCTGGTGACTGTCGGCGTTGGTCTGCATCTGTCGGTGCAGTGTGAATTGGCCTGAAGCCAAACTATATATTTATTTTCACCCCAGATTCTTTTCAAAATGCTTTTGCGCATAATTATATTAAGCATGCTGTTACATACAGTATACATTGTCGCAACATCGATCAACTGCATTTTTATTTATCCCAAACTAATCACGTGACGTTCTCCTTTGGTTCCTCTTCACAGGGGTGGGCTTGAAACAGGTGATATTATAGTGAAGCTAAATGGCTATCCATTGGTCAACACTGGAGAACTACAGGAGGCGATTCAGGAAGACATGCCCCTCCTTCTGGAAGTTCGGCGTGGTAATGATGATCTACTATTTAACATTGAACCTCATATCCTTATGCAGTGACAATGGCAGAGATGTGGAACCAGAGGAGTGATCTGAAGAACAAGATCAAGTGGAGCGGATTGGTAGAGACTGACGTGTTCTTGAGTTTCTACAGCTGGATGAAAATGTGAAGAAAGTAAAGCACAATTAACATTGCATCTGGGCTTCAAAGGACAAATGCAGTAAAAACAATTGCCTAGTATGCGCACTGTATCTTCAGATCATTTTAATGAATAAATACATTTGTATTAATGTCATTCTATTTTCAAAGTAATACAGTGTCTTTCTGTATGGATTGTCTTGGTCTTCACAATAAAGATCAATTATAATTTAGAAATAAAAACAAGAGGCATTTTGCCAATTATACACTTTATATTTACGCTACTGAATGCTTTTGGCACCTGATGAAGTGTATCATTTTCATTTTGATTTGATATCATTGCTTACAGGAAAACACCAGTCCGAGTAGTCTTTGCACACAGATTTTGTAAATGCAAATGCTGATATTGTTTATTAGTTTTTAAATGCAAAATATTTGCACAATGAATATGCATTTTGATAAATTACTATTGGATACTATTAAATAACTATTATTTTTCAAAGCTGATTTAAAGTGTCTAACACTGTTTTAACATTTACAATGACTTTTGGAATGTCATCTAATAAATTGAATTATATCAGTCATTTCACTCAATCATTTGTATCACACACTGTGTATCCAGGTCTCCTGTAGCTGGAAAGGCAGAATGAACTTTGTGAGAGTAGCTAGTAGTACAGTAAACAAAAAGATGGATGAGTTGATGTCAGAGTATGACAACTGTAAATTACAGTATACATTAATATCCCATTTTTATATATGAATGGGCACCCCTATACCATCTAATATACCTACTCGCATAGAGGAATAATAAAAAGAGATAAATGTATGTTTTTATATGTACTTATTATATTTTTATTGTGTTTGTTTGGGTTGGCGCGTTGAAGTCGATGGTCAGTCTGGTGTGGATTGACTCTCATCCAGATAATTTCGTCAGTAGTTAACGACAAGTGAAAGTCTGAGTGACTAATTTGAATCATTCACATAAGTTAAAAACAATGAATCTCTTCATTGAATCATTTACTCGATGTGTTCAAAAACACTGAATCATGAAGGAAGGAACAAAAGACCATTGTGTATTTGGTCAGTGTCACAACGGTTAACGAACGAGACCATAATATGTCTAAAACGTAAGTTATTCGATTTGAACTTGTTTATTGAACAGCTATAAAAGCCAAACACAGATAACATTTTAATCTTAATGATCTTGAACACCTCGTTTAAACTAGCAACCGCAGAAACTCAGTAGTTTAAGAAAATAAGCCTACACACGCAGAAGAGCTCCATGTGAGGCCTAGAACGTTTTTGGATTCCACTGCGATCCTTTTTCATTGTTTTGCTGTGTAAATATCTATGGTAGGCTAAATATGCGTGCTCTCGAATCTCGCGTATGACACTGCGTTCTAAAAAGTACATAATTTAAAAGGTAAAAATACGAGACTTTGAATTGAACTTCTCAATTCGTGGCTTTTATACAAAGATGCGTTGTGTGTGGATTCGGCTAGAAGTTTGTTTTCGACGAATTTTTAGTTAACATTTTCCCTTCTGAATTCTAATAGCCTACGTTATTATTATTATTATTTATTTTTTTAGAATAAAAAAAGTTAATTGTGACTTTGTTTGTATCTCAAAATCCGGATTTTTCTTCTAAGAACTGCCAGTTAACATCAATGCTGAGTTAAGGCTATATCTGAGTTTATTTAGCAATTGTGACTTTATATAACAATTCTGAGTTTATATCTTAAGGTTGAGGATGAGTGGATAGCCTACTCCATTTCCTGTGTTTCTCTCTGGTCACGTCACCATCCTAAATCGTCACAGACAGATATTATGAAATAGCAGTGTGCTATCCAGCACTTCCTCTGTTTCCAATAATTCACAGTTTATAGTTTCCCCAAATATTTTTTTCAAGAATGTTGCTGGATAAGATGTTCTCAACAAACATTGTAACCTACTTTCCTTTTAAGGTGATCTCAGGCAGTCAACAGCAGTTCCGCACTCTAATTTCATCAAGGCACAATCCAAAGCCTGTGACTCCATCACTGTCCTGAAGACAGGTAGGTGTGATTGGCACAGTGGTGGAATGTGACATGTCTGTGTAAATCAATGCATCTCATCTACACAAAAAGTGCAAACAAAATGTAACGCATTTGACATATTATTAGTGGTTGTAAAAACAACAACAATGTTAGTGCATAGAGTTACACATTGTGGCTGTGTAATAAGAATCATTTAAAAATGAATTTGTTTTAACCCTCAAAAGTGGACAAATGTCAAACTCTCTGTATTTGTAACATTTTTCATTATCTGGCAGGATGCATACTGTCTTGACTAGATAATTCATATGTAAGTTCAAGTCCACAGGCAACCTTTTTCTGGAAGGAGGTCACTTTTGAACACGTGTCCAAACTCTGACTCACATGTCAGTTCCTCTACTCTGTTTTGAGGCGGTTTAGAAGTGAAGTGTTTGTGTATCTTGGTCAATATGCTGTTTACTAGATAGAAAATAGAGACAAATATTTGTATACTTTATTGCATACCTTTATGGTTATGTTTTTAGAGTAAATTGGACACATTGCACTTATGACTTTGGCTGTCACAGCAATAATTTAATTTAGAACTGCTAAGATGATGTTGCAAATGGCTTATAAATAAGAAGACATGACTAAAAGTCTCTGAACCTCAGGAAGTGGCAAGGCTGAACGTTTACAAATATTCTATTTGGCGTCACCTAATAATTTAGTTTTTTTTAATGTTTTTCCAATTACACGATTTAAATACCCTCCTATATGTAACTGTTTTTGTTCAAAATTAGCTAAATTAAATAAATGCGTCAATACATCATCAATCCTTCTCCCAAAATGTGTTTTTGTCTTACCCTAATTCACTATGGTAAGCCTATAAGTGTTTATATTTTAGACATGACTGGATGATTTTCATGGGAAATTGCGCACAGAGCTCGTAATAAAACCAGAATTAACATTGGATTGGCTTTTCGGAGAATGGCGACAACTGAGGGATTTTAAATGTTGTAAAAGTGGAGAAGTGAGAAAGAGAGTTGAGTAAAGTCAAAACCTGAATAGTTAGAAGGATGATGCAGTATTCTTTTTGACTGCCAACACACTTTCTCATGTACGTGTCCTAGTTTATTTAGGAGAAAGTCAAACCAAAGCTGTGACAAAGCAGTCTGAAACCTCAAGACCTTCACTGTAGACTTGATCTGATTCTGAACTTCAGCAAACTTTTATTTTGGTTCATGTTGTGGTAGAGCTGTGGGATTGAGACATTATTGAGGATTTGGAAGAATGGTCATTATATTAATACGATTTTAGGAGTGGTTATTGTATGCTGTATCTAAAATAGTGGACTGAGTTTGACCTCCTGAGGTTAATACCAGAGCCATAGCACAGCAGTATAGCACACGTGTTTATGACGCATAAGGTTTTTAGTGCTTCAGTGAAAACACAAGTCTGAGGCCAAACCGCATCATTTCCCAATCCCACACCCCCCTCCTCCTACTCTTTCCTGTCATCATTCTTTAATAAAAGGTATAAACCTTTCTTGGCAAAAGTTATAATTAGTTCGTTTGACATTTCCTACAGTTTCCCATCTTGGATAAAGCTTACTGTGACGAAGGCAGGCAGAGTCATATTTAATTTTCTGTATAGAGCAGTTGTGAGCACCATCTGGAGGAACAGACCATCAGAATAAAAAAAACAAAAAAAACAACAGCTCATGCCTCATGCACTTGTATTTACTGAGGAGAACATTGTAGATGTTTTGACCCTTATTGATCCTATCACATTGAGTGCTAATTCATACATATAGGCTATTTATATTCAGTATATGTGTCTTTTGTAACTGCACTGTATATCATGCTTGAGTACACTTGTTTGATGTAATTCTTTGAGAGATTTCAGCAATGTTTATATTTTAGGTCAACGTTTCATTTCTGCTTTAAACACTGCTCGGTTACAGCTGTGACTGATCTACTCATGCCAATACCTACCTATACATATTTTCACGTCCACTTGTTGTTTTCTTAGTTTTTGAAGTCAGTACCGCAGTCAGTTTTTAACCGACCACTAGATGATGCTGTTTGTTTAGACATCGGGCGCAAGTCTTGTTCTTTGAGAGACGTGGCACAGTCCTGCATCTACTTTCTTGTGTTTATTCTAGTGTACTTGTCTTTCTCAGGCTCTTAGTTGCTCTACCATCAGAGGTTTGCTTGCACCCTGCAAAAGTCGTTTTCTTAATCAATAGTTTTTGTCTATTTTTAGTGTTTTACCTCACCTCACTAAACTTGTTTAGAATTATTTAGTGGAAAACAAGACAAAAAATTATTATGAAAAAAATCTATATTTTTGTTAAATTATAAAGTAAACAACCAGCAATTCCATCAGTGCTCTGGCCCTAATAAGATTTTGTTTACAAAATATCTATGATAAAATATGCATGGGGATATACAGTATTGTAAATATTAACACTGCATGCCAGATCTCCTTTAAATATTTGTCCATTTTTCATAATGACCTTTCTCTGTCACACTAATGGCATAACAGAGCATTATAATAGGAATTCAAGCCATAATCACCTTCATGTTCCTGTCATTTTCTTTATTTAAATCCAGTGATTTAGGTCTCTTTTGATCTTTTTTCTTCCTCTATTTCTGAAATTGCACCATTGGACATCATTCAAAGAAACTCACAATTACACATTGGGGCCCTCCTGCATAGAGACTCTTTAGCATGGATTTTTTTCTGCAAATGGTAAAAGAGCAGTGGGGATTCATACCTCTGGAACACACAGTAGACAAAAGCAGTTAAACACGGGTCACAGACAAACTGGCATCTGCTCCACTGTCTCTGCGCCTGTACAGATTATCTGTTTCCTGCACACGCTGTGCTAATTCTCATGTTATGACATCTGGATATGACATTTTTGGATAATAATTAAACGTAGTTGAACTCATAGCAAAATATACAATTTTATTACAGGTAATGATGTTGCATGCACTCAAAACCTCCAACCTCAAATGCACATAGCCTACATACTGTATGTCATCCTTTGAACCTCTGGGTCTCAATATGAGTCAATGCCCTTTTTGAGAGCCAGCCAGCATACATATTTCATTACATCTAGCTCATTTACTGTATACTGTAGCATTTGGAGATGTGTGTGTGTGTGTGTGTGTGTGTGCTATTTCAGTTGATGACTTGCCAGTGTTTATTTAATGGAAGCAATTATCTTGGGAATGTTTTGTCTTGATGTGAAACAAAAAAGATCAACATTCTGTTTAAAAGTAAATGTTTGTTTGCAAGCTTGACGTGACTTGAAACTTGTGACTTTGTGATTAGTCAGTTATTCTTATTAAAACTTCATGGTAAAATCAACACTGAATCTATTGGCCGATCTGTCTGGTTCAAGACTGATATGTAAATGACCCATCTGTCATAAAGTCACCCACATAGCAACTATATATCTGCTGTTTTGAGTTGACCTGGTCTCCCCCCAAAAATCCCATGAGCCACAGAGGCAGCGATGGCATGTTGTTGTCCAGTATACTTGATTCATCTGAAACTTGCTATTTGTAATGTGTTCCAGTCATACAGTCAGAATGTGGAAAAGGTCACACAGGGAGATAATACGGGATCTTATTGGGTCAAACCTAAACAGAAATCTGAGATAATCTACAAACCAGAACAAATAATGATCCTAATCTCTGGCATTTAGAGTTGAGCGATTATAGTTACAGCTGTTGCTAAGCAGCATCAGAATGGGAAGATTAACTATGCTAATTTAATGGTTTTATTAACTGGTTGTATCTCTAATTATACTGCATGGGCTGAGCTGTATGTGTACATGAGTTTGTGTCTATGAACTCATATACTAAATATGTAGGACTGCTGACTAATGCTTCTTTTAGGCCTAGATTGTCATTTGCAGTTGTAGTAGAGACAACACTGGTTACAAACGACAACTAATGTATGATTTCGAGTTAGATCTGCTCATTTTAGTTTCTAGATTTAACGTAAATTTTTAATTTTTAACATTAACATGCTTCTTTCAGTTTTAAAAGAGACATTTATATATGACAATTTAGCACACACAAAAACATTTTTGACTGATGCAGGCTTGTTGGCTGCAAATACAGTGCTTTAAGTGAACACACCCATGCTAAAGTTGACTAAAAAGAGGAATAAAAAATCATTTATCTTAATGCCTTAATTTAAAAAAATGAGGAAACCTCCAACCTTTAAGGACACCAATTTTCTTTGTGAATGAATAACATATCGTAAATATATAAAGGTTCTTCCTTAAAATACAGGGTGCATAAGTCAGGACACCCCTATGTTAAATTCCCATAGAGGCAGGCAGATTTTTATTTTTAAAGGCCAGTTATTTCATGGATTCAGGATACTATGCATCCTGATAAAGTTCCCTTGCCTTTGGAATTAAGAGATTGGCATGGGGTACTTTCCATCTCTCAATGCAAATCAAACCAGCTATTAGGCTAACTGAAATAAAACCATGCCAATCTCTAGGTATGGTGAAGTGATGATGTGGGGCTATTTTAATTCGCAACTTTATCAGGATGCATAGTATCTTGGATCCATGAAATAACTGGCCTTTAAAAATAAAAATCTGCCTGCCTCTTTGGGAATTTAACATAGGGTGTCCTGACTTATGCACCCTATATTTTAAGGAAGAACATTTATATATTTACGATACATTATTAATTCACAAAGAAAATTGGTGTCCTTAAAGGTTGGAGTTTTCCTAATTGTTTTTAATTAAGGCATTAAGATAAATTTCCAAAAGATGATTTTGTATTCTTTTATTTAGTCAACTTTAGCATGTGTGTTCACTTATATGCTAAGCACTGTAATTTACAGTATTTTAGGCCTGTAATAAACCATGTAGAAAATGATATGTTGGGCTACTGTTTAACATTAACATTAAAGGACAAACCAAAATGCAGGAAGTGAAAACTGATTTGAGGGCCGGATTTAAGGACTTGTGGGATGTAAGGATCATGCACATCAAATGTTTGAGACCCCTGATCTAAACTGATAATATCTCTCTTAATCTTTGGCTTATTCTTTTTACAGCTGATGCCTGCAGGTTTTTGTTTGTTTTTTTCCTTTTAGTCAATATTACCCATTATTTCCAGATGTTATTTGTTTTTAACATGTGAGGCCACCCAGTGGTGTTGTGATTACATTTTAGACACTGGGTCTCATTCACTGGTTGGTGTGTACGCTACATACTGTGTATTTGTTCTTATGCTCATTGTAATGTTGAGGATTCTGAACTTCTAATAGAGGGAGCTAGTCATTTGCATAAAAAACACAAACCATGTCTGAGTGCTTTTGGTATAACTTAACCCCTCTCTCTCTCTCCTACTCGTTCATGCTCTCTCTTTCATGTAGTACTCATACTCATACACAAATATCTTTGAGCAAAGCAATTCCCAAAACCAGTTAAAACACAGTATAAACGTTTTTTATATGCACAGCACACAATAGTGGTTTGAACCTCTAATTTTGCCAGCCATTCATACAGGCTACATTGTAATTTTATTTATTGTTATACATAAAACAGTTACACTTTTGTATAGTTACTCCTCTATTCTATTTCTGATAATATATGCCACAATTCAAAAGTCTGGGGTGAGTAATTTTTCTTTTTTTTTCTTTAAAGAAGTCTCTTATAAGGCTGCATTTATTTGATCAAAAATACAGTAAAAAACAATATTGCACAATATTACAATTTAAAATAACTTTTATAAATGTGATTTTCAGACAGACAGAGGAGGTGGGAGGCAGGGTTGGAGCATCATCATCCACACTGACATGGTGCTTGGCAATGAAACATTATGCTGATCCTTACTTACTCCTCAATAATGGGGCTCAACATTAGCACACTCACATCACCCTTACTTTGGGCCGGGCTCCACTCCATACACTCGTACTCTATAAGAACCCCCACAGAAACGGACACAGGGACTGGCTCACACTCCTGGTCAGACTCCTCTTCTGGCTCAGGCCCTGGGACAAACTTGGCCTTCGGGGGTATGCTCTAGAGTCTAGTGGAAATGATGGCCGGTTCCCACACCTGGTTAGATTGTTATCTTTAGCACTGGGTCTCCGGTGGGCACTTGCTTCAGCTCCTGCTTGGGATTTGGCTTTTGTATAGTGGTGGGTTTGTGGTCTGTGGTGGGCTCGTCATGAGGTCCGGCCCTGGCTGATGGTGCAATGTGTGATGCGATCGCTAGCAGGTTATGATCCTCCTCACTCTCACCGTTGGATATGGGGTAGTAGTAAAATCGACTTAACGTACTTGTGGAATGTCCTTCGAGGGGCGTCTCAGGGCATGCGCACGCCTTGGTCTAGATAATTAACTAGACAGGTTAGAAATGGGGGCTGATCAAACACTATGACAATGAGACATAGGAAACTGAACTTGGAACAGTGCAAAACTAACAGGCTAACAACTCAAAGAGTGTGTCTCAATCAGCTCCCCAGCTTTCAGGTTTTGATTTAATATATTGTGAACATGAATTCGGGCACTGGTAAGTAGGGCTGTAAACGATTAATCGCGATTAATCGTTTACAGCCCTACTGGTAAGGAAGGACCCTGGCTCACTACACATTGGGACACTGATGACTCAATTTCCGGCTACATGACGTCCTCATTTAACAAAAACATTTATCGCGTGTATGTGTGGACACATTACATGTGTTGACTCACATGATTTGTTTCGCGCTTCAGAAATTCTGTTAAATGAGTATAGTATAGTATAGTATAGTGAGCATCGATGTGCTCTGATTTTCCCAGTGGACTCGTTAGAGAGTGAATGTTTCAGCGCACTGGAAGGATTTTGTGTTTCAGACAGCCCTTAAAAAGGCCGACTCCCTGAACAGTGCCCTGACTACTGAACTAGGGAGCAAGATGTACACAAACATAACTCAAACCCAGAAACAGACATAACACACTGGGTATACATGTGATTTTTGTGCACATGTGGTTTCAGTTTAAATGTACAGTACATTTTAGTGTGAACTTGATGAATAATGATTTCTGTGTTGACAAAATATATGAAAAATGATATGCATACAGGTATATACAATTTCTATGCATATTTTACATGCAAAAATGGGACTGTTGGATTTTTCTCATAACCGCGAGGAACAGACTTTTAATCACTCACTCCTTCAGAGATCTATTCCTGGAGGCTGAAGTAAGCACATGTTGAGAGTTTGCACACAGACTGATAGGGGAGAAGGAACAAGCTGAGAGTGCTTTTGCACATTGTAGTCTGCCAATTACTTACCGAATTCAAGCTCCACAGACACGCACACTAAAGCACCATTACAAATGGAGCATCTAAGCCATGGTAAATCACCTTTGAAGCGAATCTGGACACATTATATATAAAACCACTGCGAGGAATGAAATGGCAAAGGTGATGGAGACGATGAGACCGAGCAAATAGGGAGTGTTTTGTTTTCCCGGCTAAAAATTGGCAGTGTTTGAAGAATCCAGACACATTTTCTCTAATAGCACTCGCCAAGATTAAAGGCCTTCCAGAAAGCTTATTACACTTTTTTTTTCTTTTTCCATATACTTTATCTCTAATGCTCTTTATTGATGTACTTTTGTCTGTCTTTCTACTTCTTCATGATCTCCTCTCCAAGAATGTTTTTCCAACCACATTCTTCACATTCATTCAATTAATTTGACCCTATCTGCCCGAGGTTGTGAAGAGGAAGAGAACATTTGCTTTGTTGTTTATTTATGTCACTCCAGCGGTAACAGACCCGCCGTCTCTCGAGCAGCAGGTGCTTGTGGATGATAAGAAGTACCTGTCAACTGGTTCTGCACTCTCACCTGTCACATTCAGACTGCTGTGAAGTGCTAAATATAGTCAGACCACTGCAGTGTATGTGTGTGTGGGTGTGCTCATCTAATGAGTAATTCATGTGTAAAGAAAAATGAAAGCAAATAAAAAACATAATTTAAAAAATGTGTTAAATTAACGACTTAATTCAGTTTCATTCAATTTATTTTCAGTTTAATTAATTCAAATGAAATAAAATCACACTTCACAATAAGGTCTCATTAGTAGTTGTGAACAGTAGTTAAAAGTGAACAGTAGTTAAAGGAGTAGTTCACTTTAAAATGAAAATTTGCCCATGATTTACTCACCCTCGAGCCATCCTGGGTGTATGACTTTCTTCTTTCAGACGGAAGCTAGAATTTTCCTTTGTAACGTGTTAAATATGAATATTTTTCTTACACAAACTCATCGCTTTGCTTCAGAAGGCCTTTATTAACCCCTCTGAGCCGTGTGGAGCACTTTTCTGATGGATGGATGCACTTTTTTGAGCTTCAATCTGATGGTTGCAATCCAGTGCCATTATAAAGCTCGGGTTAATAAACACGTCAGGGTGTTTATTAATATTACTCCGATTGTATTCGTCTGAAAGAAGAAAGTCATATATAGGATGGCTTGAGGGTGAGTAAATCATGGGCTAATTTTCATTTTAAAATGAACTACTCCTTTAATAAAATACTTATCATGAACTAACCGTGATCAATATATTTTTACAGCATTCAAAATCATAACAAATACTTTTATTGTCACATTACTAACAGCACTTGTGCCGTGGTGAGTGAAGACGGTGCAGAATACAATCTAACATACTTACAGATAACAATATGCATTACACTATATAGTATACAATTAAACATATAGATAACAGCACACAATATAGTACAGATTATTCATAAAATAGACTTAAAAATACACACAAGTGCACATAATGCAGTATAGATGTGCATTGGATTTGGGGATAGCAGATAGATCATTGTATTAGTGCAGTGTGTCCAGTATGTTGAACTGACTTATTAACTTTTTTTCATAAAAATACAACTGTTCATTGTCTGCTAATGTTAGTTCACATTAATTATATAAAAATGCATTGATTGTATAAAAATGTAATGTTAAATGTAATGTAACAATTTACTGTTAACTAAGATGAATAAATGCTGTAGATGTGTTGTTTATCATTAGTTCATGTCAACTAATGTTGACTTATCAAACCTTATTGCAAATTGTAAATAAATTCTCTAAAAACAATATTCAACCTTAATATGGAGTCTTTTAAAAAAAGGATGCAAAGTATATCATAAAAGTGGTCCATATGACATGTACTACATTTCATGTCTTGTGAAACCATACGATCACTTTTTGGAGGACTGATCTACCACAGATCTAATCTGGACTGATCTGGTTCTCGGCGTCTTTCTAACAAAACTATCATATGGTTTTTAAAGATTTGATATAGTATACGCACAGTTAACAAGGACTACTTTGAAGCGTTAAAAAGGACAAAAAAGCACCATAAAAGTAACAATCACAAACAGTTTTTTATTTAAAATGTATTTTCCTGTTTCAATTTAGCGTGAACTATTTCCCCCCCCAGTGAGTTGTGTCCAATACATTCCATCTTATTGTGTGTGTGGACTGTATGTATTGGGGATATGGAGGACTGTGATAAGCCTGTGGAGACAGCACTGATTACAGAGGTGCTGAATACATTACTGGGGGGCTTGTGCAATCTCATAAACAAGGCAGATTGAAGCTAAGTGGCTTGTAAAAACAAAAGGAGAGATGTTAGTGTTTACAGCAGGGTACGAATGGCTTAGTCGCACGGATTAAAGTACATAAAAATGCAATGCAGCCTGCTGTTATATATACTGGTGCATGCTAACTGCAAGTGTGGGAAAATTAAGAAATGAAAAAGTACCTTTTCTGCTGGATAAAAGGAACATTTCTATTAGATATCATCATTATGTGCTGCAATCTTGACAAATAATACGTTTGCTGATAATGTCTTATGATGTCAATAGATGAAATTCTTTGGGATGTTTACTGTGATATAGTCTACTCATAAGTCATAATGAGTTGGATCTTGAGTGAACACAACCCCATACACTTCCAACAGAACACTCACACAAGTGGAGAGCCCATTAAACTGAAAGGGAAAACAAGTTCATTGCAAAACTGAAATTCATGTTTTCAGTGTTGCTCCATTAACAAAGGAATTAAACAGGAACTATTACCCACAGCAGTGAACTCCTTCGAACCCCAGAGCGCTTGTGAGGCTCGGAAATTAATGGGATTTTTGTGGAGGAGTAGCGTATTTCACAACAGCGTTTGGGTTCACTCCAAACTAGCCTGGCCCTGGGTCCACTTTCACTCAATGTGATCAAATCTTTTTTCAGTGTTATTTTATCAACTTTATTCTCACGAGCTCCGAGACGATACCCATCCACCTCCCGTGTACCTACCATCTGCATGTTGTTGTTAGCCACTATAGTCACACAAAGCACAAGATGTTAATCAGCACCCACAACATAATTAGCAGATAGTAAGCAGATAAGAAATGCAAAACAAGACAGTTTTCCTGAGAAAAACATATAATGCGACATATATGCTTACACTATCAGTTAGTGACAGGAGACAGCCTACAGATATACTCTCATACTGAACTTGAATAATTTATGGAATGCTTTATTGCCTATGTCTTTGCATTTTATGAGCTGATATTATTACCTGACTGTTGCGAGATATGTCATGTCTGTTGAGGTCATTTCGAGCTGTGGGAAAGAAAGATGCTCCGTAAAGTGTCCTGGAAACATGACACGTGATAAACAATACAGGTTCAGCCCTTTAGAGGAGCGGAGGAAACTGTTTCCCAACCTCAAATCATGGTGTTGATTTAAACTAATACTTAACATTAATATTTAATCTTTGAAACACAATTACACATTGAAACGATCGAGGAAACATGTCTACGTGAGATAGCACAGAAGAACCGCAAGAACTGCAGGCAATGAGGCCAGTTTTAGACAGGAGTTGTTAGTGAATTATTTACTAAAGCCTGCAGTGCGGAGGAAAGAGCTTGTTGTATTTAAGTGGCTTGTGTACCTAAAGGACAGGTCTGTTTTTTTTTAGGGTTTTTTTAGTAGGCCTATTTTAAATCCAACATATAATAGGCTATATATAAAAATACACACCCCTGTTAAAATAGCTATTTCTTTGTGATAATTTTGTGAAAATTTAACAAAGATAAATTACATCAGAACTTTTGCACATTTAATGTAGAAATTACAATGCAACTGAAATTTGAATAAAGAAAAGGTGTTTTAACAGGGACGTGTAAACTTTTTATGTCCACTCTAGTATAAACGGTTGGGCTGTAGGTCATTTCACATGATATTCATATGTTTGCAAATTTACACTGTTTGCATCGCAATGTCCATTTTAAATTATTTATTTAAACTAGAGGCATTTACAGAATTAATTAACTAATTAGTCCACCATACGCAATTTCATTTGTTTGTCGTGCAGAAACATAAATGTTACGGCAGTGGTTGATCACAACTGAAAGCACATCTATGGGGATGGAAAGATTTTGATCTATTTCAAATGCTAGCCAGCCTGCTGTGTGTGTGTGTGTGTGTGTGTGTGTGTGTGTGTGTGTGTGTGTGTGTGCGCGCCTGTGGTGCAGGGAAGCTGAAGGCAGTGGAGGGTCAACCTGTCTTATCATATTAATATAACCGGAGCAATAGCAGAACCACCAGTGGCTTCTTCTCTTCCTCTTATACTCATGTTCTTCTCTTATATGTGTTTTCATGTATATTTGCATTACTTGCTTTTACTGCATAAAGAAAATTAAACCTTGTTGATAATACTGTCCCCTATCATGCCTTTGTTAAATCTATGGGTGTAATACTGGAAGTCATTGTTTACTTTGGTTAGATGAACTATTCTGCAAACAGTCTGTTGATTGTATGACGCTGTAGGCTGCTTAATTTGATAAAGACTTAAATATAGTGGCAGATGTGATCCTGAATCGGGTCAAATGTAGGTTCGTAAATGTTGTTGACTAGGGGTGTAACAATATATCGTGCCACAATATATCGCAATACAAAAATGCAACAATACGTATCGTGGATAGTGACAATATGTATCGTGGATAGTTCACCCAAAATAGAAATTACTGTATAAGAAAAAAATCATGTTTTCAGAGTTTTAGTGTCAGTACTACATTAAACTACTATATAATGTTGATTATAATGTATAATAATGCAATGGTCAGCTTCAGAATCATGAATATTTTTATTCTGGTGTCACCATTGTCCTTGAATTACAAGCACCAAGTCCAAACCTGTTCATTTAAACCCACAATATAATTTCAAAGTTAGCATTTTAATCAACAGTACATTTTTTGTTAACCTTTTATCATATGTCTTGGGAGTATCGCAATAATATCGTATCGTTAGTTCAGTATCGTGATATATATCGAATCGTGAAATGAAGGTATCGTTACACCCCTATGTTGACACAATATATATAACAATTTGGTGTGTGTGAGTCAGGTTTTTTAATCTATGCCATACGGAAATAGTAAATCCTGAAGTCGCAACACATGTTCATTGGAAAAACATTTTGCAAAACTCAAAACAAGCACCCAATACAAATCACTGCGGTTTCCAGCTGAAATGAACACTAGAGCCAGTGAAACTGCAACAAATGTGTTCATTTTTACACAGAATTATGATTACAGATGATTGATTAATAAAAATAAAATTGTGCATCACATAACCAGCTTCATATGTGTGGCTTTTCTGAGATTGCATCACCTGGTACAGTATTGCACTTACTATGTGGAGCGCTCGGGTACGAGTCACAATATAAGACTTTTAGAAGCAAGCTAAAATGGCATGAAACGCCACGTATAATGTCATTTTTGCATGGCCGTCCTATTTCTAATCTACGTTTTATTTTGAAGATCCTTGAGAGATCCTTGAGACTTTGAGCTTTACAGAGTAAATCTGCCCTTTTAAGAGTTTCAAGCGATATTTTCACAGAAACTGATTCTGGTAAATCCATGGCTTTAGTTTTATTAGATCTGGTTGCTGCATTTGATTTAGTCGACTATGAGGTCCTGTTGAGACATCTGGAGATATCTGTGGGCTTTCGTGGCATAGTCTTACAGTGGTTCCATTCTTATCTGACCAACAGATGTTTTAGTGTTCGAATTGGTCATCAGTTCTCCTCTAGTGTACCCTTTAAACTGTGGAGTGCCACAAGGATCAATCCTCGGGCCGGTATTGTTTACCCTGTACATGCTATCTCTGATTTCCATTTTTAATAAATACGGAGTATCCTTTCATCTATACACTGACGATACTCAGATCTATTTTCCTTTAAAACTTAACGATAAAAATGGGTTACAACTCCTGTTGGCCTGTTTAAATTAACTTAAGCTTTGGCTTTCAAGTAATTTTCTAAATTTAAACAAAAATAAAACTGAAATAATTATATTTTGGCCCAAGGAAAACTGTGTGCTTTATGTTGACCGTGGTTTTCTTGCCCCATATGAACCTCAATGCGCTAGAAATCTGGGCTGTCTGTTTGATCACAACCTAAAATTTGATGAACAGATCAGTACTGTTGTAAAATCATACTTTTTTCATCTGAGCCAACTCTCTAAAGTGAAACCTTTTTTAACCCAGAGTCACTTCCAAACAGTGATTCATGCTTTCGTAACAACTCGTCTAGACTATTGCAATTCACTTTATTTTGGTGTCTCTCAGTCTTCCCTCTCCCGTCTACAGCTAGTGCAAAACGCAGCTGCTAGACTCCTCACTGGATCCCGCAAGTATGAGTCTATCACCCCTATTTTATCCACACTGCACCGGCTACCTGTCAAATTTAGAATTGATTTTAAAATTGTATTATTTGTTCATAAAGCCCTCAAAAAATTGGCCCCTCAGTACCTGACCGATCTACTCTGTCCGTACACTCCTTCTAAAACTCTGAGATCTAGTGATCACTGTCTACTCATTGTACCTAGATCTAGACTTAAACAATGAGACGATCACGCTTTTGCGACTGCAGGCCCAAAACTTTATGGGTTGTAGGTACCAAGTACCATTTGCCAAACGCCTCATTAAACAATACATTTCTTAAAGTAAATTCAACGATTTTTCTACGAGGGGTAGGGAATAGAATATATCATTGTGTCAGTATAAAAACAATAGAAGTCAATGTAAATTGCCCACTATGATAGGAAATCAAACGTGTGCGTTTAAGAAATGTGTATGTAGTTGTAGCCTATTTTATGGACAAAAAATGGAGGTGTGGATATGAGTACAGTACACCTCCATATGCACAGCAAAAATTCATCCTGACCTCTAGACATACTATTATGTAATCTCTCTCTCTATATACAGAATGAAGAGAGTGAACGAGGGAAGGAAAGAGAGGTATACCCTGACTGTTGACATCTTAAGTGGTTCTCTCATCAGCACTTTCTTGCGTAACATCCTCTCAGGGTCTGAACATGTGAACACAAAGAGGTTTCCTTCTTTACCACGGGACACTTCCTCAGCACTCTAAAGAGGTTTTACGGCAAGACATCTAAAATGACCATGAGCAGAGCTAATAGCTAAACACGATGAGAGAATATCTCAATGCATGATAGTAAACTGTTGAGGCGCTGTCAGAGACTTGCGAATCTGCAAATTGAATCACAGCAGAGACATTTTCATTTGCATTCTGATTCACTACAATATAATGCAATGCAGTATGATGACACCATTGTGTTACCAAAGCTATTTGTAAATGAGGTTATGAACACATTCTGTTGGTGATGCTTTGCAGTTTTTATACACAGTCTTTATTTAACCTGCACTGCATGCTCATCATCTTCATCGCCTGGCTCTGAGACTGAACCAGGCGATAGGACAGGACTCTTCATCTTAAATAATAGACAGAGGTTGAATTTATCTTATAATACAGGTAGTTTAACCAAACTGACAGGGAAAATGAAGTAGGCTATTATTCAGATAGCCTTTTGTGTATTAAGAGCCATTTGTAAAGATAGCACTGCCAGTATTTTTATTTATTTATTTGGAATTTAGTTAAGTTGGGCATTGGTTTTCTCAGTATTCAATAAATAACTTTTCGATCATAAATTTTCAAACAGAAAGAAAATCCTTAAGAGGTCTTTAGTCCCATTATGCAGATCAGCCGCCTCAAAATACTACCCTGACAAACATGTTTCATATTGTCCTCAGTGTTTAAAGAAAAAAAGAAAACCCTCAAAAGATGGAAAAAGATCACATGCTTTACAAGTTGCCATAGTGATGATGAAAAATAGCCCTGGCTTTACCTGCTGAGCAATTTTGTATTTGCATGTGCGTGTGAAAGAAACACGTTTCACATTTGTTCTCCCAAGAAAGAAAGAAATGTAGAAGAAAATGGAAAATGTTGTGCACTTTTGTACAATTGAAGTGAGTCAAGCACTATATGTTATGGAATATAGAAATGATCTTTAAATTATTCACTGATCAATGGCTAACTTCTCATTCCATTGTGTTAATTCTTTATTTCCATTTTATTAGGTTCCAGACTGTTAAGAATCATCACAATTGTGCTGCTGTGAATATAGCCTATAATTCGCGAGTAAATGTAATTCGTTACTTTCCACCTATAATCAAGCTTCTGATTTCTCTGATAAATAATTTTTTTTATGTTACAATACCTCAAAACTTAGGCTACTGCATAACATGAATTAGCCTATTTTATATTTGAACAGAGTTTTGCAGCTTCCGTAGGCTTAAAATAATCCATCTCTTCCATCTTTCCCGCTGGCCAAACTGCATGTTTATCAAGCAATCGTCACATGCAATAAACTGGCTGCACGTGAGCCGGAGCGCTCAGAGAAGACTCCAATGCGCATGAGCACGCGCTCCGACTGCGCGCTCTCAATTCACCTTCGAACGTGTTGTTTTGCGGTGCCTAATATAAATTCATACAAATATGATAATTTTAACCTAGTCAATGTGGACGACAGGATTGAGCTTAATTAAAGGATGTGATGGCAATCAAGTCATTCAGAGATTAGGCTACTTCAGCACACTGGACAGCACTCATCGCCAGTGACCGTTCATTTTTACCAAAGCAGAATGGAAAGCAGCAAAGATGAGCCAACGAGGACCCACGGGGAAATCACGGACAAATCACCGCAACAAATCAGCAGTTATTTACTTTAGAAAGAGACATGAACTTATTGGAAATATTTCTAGAGTTACTCATCGTTGTAATTGCAGTTGTGTCACTCGTGGCGAACTTGCTAGTGTTAGTATGTTTCACCTGCAGCGCACAAGTTCGTGCACAGGTACCAGGGATATTTATCATGAACCTCTCATTCTGCAACATCCTCATCACCGTTCTCAACATGCCTTCTACACTATTTGGGGTCGTAAAACGGCAAAAGCCGTTTGGCGATCACTTTTGCCAAACGGTGAGTTTTATGGATACTTTTCTGACTACCAACACAATGTTGAGCATGGCAGCTCTCAGCATAGACCGCTGGATAGCCGTGGTTTTTCCTTTGACTTATTCCAGCAAAATGAGACTCAAGAACGCCGCGCTGATGGTCAGTTATGCCTGGCTTCACTCGCTCGCATTCTCGCTGGCTGCTGTCCTGCTGTCGTGGCTCGACTATAGTCCCGCGTACGCATCGTGCACTGTGCACCTGGGAGACGATGATGGCAGCCGTGGGCACTTCATAGTGTTCACCACAGTGTTCCACGCATGTACTTTCGCCCTCTCTCTCTTCATCCTATGCTTTACCTACCTGAAAGTACTACTAGTTGCTCGCTTCCATTGTAAGAGGATAGACGTTATAACGGTGCAGACACTCATGCTACTTGTCGACATTCACCCAAGGTACATTTAAAACATTATACAACAGTTACTGTTACTAAGCATGTATCGCCTATTCGTGACGTATTTTTTTTTTTTAAACTTCTTAGTGTGAAACAACGGTGCTTACTGGAGCAGAAGAAAAGGAGACGGAGGGCCACAAAGAAAATCTGCATATTCATTGGGTCGTTCGTCCTGTGCTTCGCCCCCTATGTCATAACACGGTATTGCTTTATGATAATACATTTTAGTTGAATGGAGGTTATAAAAAATGATAACCGTAAAATATTGACTATTATTTCAATGGCAATACTTATACAGGCCTATAACAGTAAGGGGAGACCGGGGCTAGTTGTCACAATATTAACTCCAGTTAATCGTAGGTTTATTTGTGAAAGTTAATATTGTATATCTTAATGTCTTTCTATAATGTATTGAACATTTACACCTTTATTTCTCAACAAAAAGGATATTATTTTTTGCATGTGGGCCCTATTATGTAATATGATTAAGTCAACCTCTAACTACAAGTTAAACACTACAGAGCAGACTAGTAAATACTAAGAACACTAGTTTATTGAACATTATTTCCAGTATAGTCATACATCAATTTCCTGAATACCATGCCATATTGAATGTTTCTATAATAGCCTAATATCCTTCTTTTCTCATAGACTGACTGAACTGACTCCTTCGGTAAAAATCGACCGTTATTGGGGGATCATAAGTAAGTGCTTGGTGTACAGCAAAGCGGCCTCTGACCCTTTCGTCTACTCCCTCTTACGCCAACAATATAAGAAGGCCCTTTTTGAATTGTTTAACAGGATTTTGGGACGGGACTCATACACACTGTCTGGTCACAGCAGCCCCTCAGACATGGAAAATGAATGCTGCTCACAAAGGGTTAACAAGTTGAAGGAAAACTGTCACTAGAGCAGGTGAAAATTCCAAACCAAACTGCCTATAATTTCTGAAGTAATGGCTTATACTGTATCATTTCTTAGTCTTTTGAAACCTTGGGAGCCCATAAACTTTGCCAATCACTGGATTTTATTTTATTTTTGCACACTCATCTTTGACTCTTTATTCACAACATAGTCCTATAATGTGAATTATGATGTACATTCTGAAATAAAAATAATTATAGTATAGAAGAGTTTTAAGAATTGTATATATGTTGCCATAGCATGACATATTTATTTGGATAAACTTTTCGCCATCCATCAACACATACCTCATAATATGCCTACACGGCATGTAACTCAACGTGTAACTCCTAGCACGAATACAAACTTAAATCTCTCATGTAATTAAATATTTACAACCTTTTTCTGCTAAGTGCAGTCTCTGGCAGGGCCACAAGGCTATTAAAAAGTGTCTTGAAAGGTGAAAATTTGTTTAAAATGTATGTTTCTATTTGATTTAATATTCTAATAATTATTTTGTTGCCTCATCGAACTGCCATGGTTGCCACTGTTACTTTTCTGGTAGAAGTTATGTGTCTTTTAGAAGTAAATTAGTTGACAAGTCACATGAAAAAGAAACATTTTGAAACATCAATCATAACAAGACATACTGAAATGCACAGCTTACAATGAGTTATTTCTATAAGGAGATTGCACAATTTAAAATTACTGTATTGGTAAACAAATAAAAATGTAAAACACAATGGAATTCAACACATTAAGTTCGAGTTTTACATGTTCAGAAATTCAAGTTAAAATCATAAAGAACTGTGCAGGTGTGTAGACTATACATTCCCATACATCCACCATATGCATTGCCCTTTGACCCTTGTGTCCTTTCCTTTGACCTATGACATAACAACAAGCAAGAAAATATGTGCAATTTAAAACAAAAGATATAACTTTCGTGGTAGCCTACTTGTATCGGCCTACCATTCTACACTATTTTTTTTTACTTCCAAAGGTAAAAGCGTCTCTATAGCACGCAGTGTGTTTATCGTGCAATTTATACGCGAAAATGAGTTTTTACGTGCATATACGCAGTTGCGCGTGCATTTGATACGCACTTCATTGCGTGTGTACACACGCACCCCACACCACTAATTCTACCCAAAGTATAATAGCTACACACGCACCCCACACCACTAATTCTACCCAAAGTATAATAGCTACACACGCACCCCACACCACTACTAAACCTACCCTAACCAACCCATGCGTATATGCACGTAAAAACTTATTTTCGCGTATAAATTACACGATAAACACACAGCGTGCTAGACGCATTTAGTGTGATCGGGTTGCTAGATTAGTGAATAACAATTTTTCTTACTCGTATACGACATAGGCTACTGCTTTTTGCAGGTCTTGAGTTCCTTTATTCATAAACTGTCTAAACAAATAAGTGTGGTTCTTTATTTAGCCATGTGGACCCGCCTTTCTGAATCCTATCCAGGCAAGTGATTTTACCACACACAGGGAATAGCCATACAGTCAAGAAAATGAAAAGAAAATGATTTGTTCCCCTTTCTTTTCTTTAACACGGCATTGATTTTGAAACAAGTCTATACCACAAAAAGGGTAAATGTGAAGTCGGGCTTTCTGGAAGAACTGTAATTACAGTGGGTCCCAGACAGCAGAAGAGCGGCCGCCTACCGCGGGAGAAACTTTTTTTTTTTTTTTTTTTTTTTTTTTTTGCTGTAATTTGATCATTTGGCAGCGGTGCTCGTGCAGGCTCTCCCTTAAGCGATGGGGGTAGCGGGACTTTTCGGAAGATGATCAACTTTGTACGTCGTTGCGAATGCCACATCACTCAGTTTATGGACAACAAAATGCTCACGGTTTTAATTCTTATAAGCGCACTGGCGACATGCTTGAGCGTCCCACGATGTGAACCGGAAGAAGCAGCAATAGGTAACCGTATACATTCATTCAGTGTTGCACCCATTTTAGTAGGCTACAGTTAACTGCAATTTTATGAGGGGAAACTGGAAACGTGTTGGCAATATAACACTATACTAGTCTGAATGCTCTTTTGAATTAGTTTATCATGGTCTTAATTTTACTTATTTATTTATTTTTATTTTTGTGACAATTTTTTGTATACAAGTATAATTGTAATGTGTATAACACTATTGTTAATAAATCATTGTTTTTAATTAACGTTTTTAAATAGTTTGTTTTATTAGTAAAGAAGAAAAAAAAAGCTAAATATTAGTGTAAAAAGCAAAAGCATTAGTATAAAATGTTAGTTAAAATGTACTATACGTTTAAAATGTGTAAATAGCTATAATAAAGAATGAGAGGGTGTGAACAAACTTTTGACTGGCAGTATAAATGCTCAGAGGTCAAATAACTTTTTGCATTTACAAATGCAAGCACCAAGTGTGCGAAGGCTTGATTGTCATGCAATATTCCTGCAGAAAGATGCCTTTCTTTCCACTGTGTACTCTACTGCCATCTAGCCTTCAGAGACTAGCTTTGCACTGACTTCAGCAGCTGTAACATCCTCTGTGAATTATTATTTTTTAGGAAGATGCCGAACACCTGCAGAAGAGAGGCGTAAGTATACTCCCTTTATTCCATTGTGGAAATGAGTCAGGTTGCTGCATGTATATATTGTTATATTTGTTATATCATGTTGCATGGTCTTCTGAAATAGAGTGCAAAAACGTTTTTGTTTCACAGCTCAAGCCTGTAAGGTATGGGGGGAAAAGGTACTCTGAATACCAAACATCACTGCAAGATGGGGCTTGTCCATGATATGTCTTTAAAGGCCTTAGGGTGATTTAGTAAAAGTCATCTTATAAGGTGCAATTTGCTTAAATAAGAATAATTAATCTGATACTAATCATGCTGGGTGTCACATACTGTCATTGTAAGAAGGTATTTATAATAGGCTGAATAAGCGAAGCATCCATGAATCTCTTTCTCGAAACTTTCAAACATTCCATATATTTGATTTATTAGGCCCTCCCTTCAAAATCTGGTATTAAAAACATTCCACTGCAGATGACATTCTACAAACTGTTCCATTTCAAGAACTTGGAGCGATGTTTCCATATTAAATGAAATGCATTCTTCATCTATGCACCTCAAACTGATTCTAAATTAAAATCCTGTCTCTAGCGCAGTGCATAGAGATGGTGCTTGGTTACTGTCAGGACGTGCCCTACAGCCACACCACATTCCCCAACATTGTGGGCCACCGTTCACGACAGGAATTAGAGATGGGTGCAGAGTACCTTCTCTTGAGCGTGATCCACGGGCTGCTGAAAGGAGAGTGTTCTCCAGACATCCGTCTGCTGGGCTGCTCAGTGTTGGCTCCACGTTGTCAAGACGACAGACTTATGAAGCCGTGCCGTAGCTCGTGTGAGATGGTGAAAAAAAGCTGTGTCCATGCCTTTGAGGCCATCCAAATGGCATGGCCTTACTTTCTGGACTGCGACCGATTCTTTGTTAGCAGTGAGGAGGGTTGTCATGACCCATTGTCAGACCTAAGAGGTAAGCATTGTGGAGTGATTCAAGTAAAATATAAGTTCATAAAAAATATTCATTAATATGCTTATATGATTAATTAAAAAGTATTAAAAGGGTTGTTCACCCTAAAATGACAATTATGTCATCCTTTACTCACCCTCAAGTTGTTCCAAACCTGTATGAATTTATTTCCTCTGCTGAACACAAAAGAAGATATTTTGAAGAATGTCAGTAACCAAACAGTTGATGGACCCCATTGACTTCCATAGTATATGGAAACAAAATACTGTGGAAGTCTATGGGGCCCATCAACTTTTTGGTTACTGACATTCTTCAGAAGATCTTCTTTTGTGTTCAGCAGAGGAAAGGAATTCATACAGGTTTGGAACAACTTGAGGGTGAGAAAAGGGTGACTGAATGTTAATTTTTGGGTGAACTATCTCTTTAAAAAGTATTTATATGTATTAAAAAAAAACATACTTTCTCCCCTCAGAAAAGCAGGATGTGGCCTTTGCCAACATATCTGATGGTGGTCTTTCCACTATCCTTCAGTTCACTTACCACTCCAACTCTCAGATGTTCAGCATCCTGAAGAAGACGGCAGCTAAATGCCCACATATCTCGAATACGTACAGCATTGGACGCAGTGTGGAAGGAAAAGACTTGCTGGTTATTGAATTCTCTAATAACCCTGGACAACATGACCTATGTGAGTATGAGGTACACAACAGTTACATTTTTTTTAAATCAAAGAAACGTATACTTGTATTCTGCAAGGATGCATTAAATGCCTCTAAAGTGACAGTAAAAACATTTATAATATTACAAAAGATTTTTATTTCAAAGAAATACAAAGTTATGTCATCAGGGTCATCAGGGCAGGCACGGCCAATACAATACAATAGCTACTATTCTGAATTTAGCTTTGATTAAATTCCTGTTCATTTGTCTCTTCACTGCCCTCTAGTGGAGCCTGAGATCAAATTGATTGGGAACATGCATGGAAACGAGGTTCTCGGCCGACAGCTGCTGATATACCTGGCTCAGTATCTGTGCTCGGAGTATCTGCTGGGCAATGAGCGAATTCAGACCCTCATCAACACCACGCGCATCCATATCCTGCCCTCCATGAATCCTGACGGCTACGAGATTGCCGCTTCTGAGGTAGCCGATAGGAACGACCCCGAAAACATCTACCAGGAAGTAAATATTTTGTTGTCTGAGTCTGTCTGCCTGTCTGTTTGTCGGCTGACTGACCATGCCAAGCTCCCTGCACCAGAGAGTGTCCTCCAGAACAGGTCAGGCCTCGGAGGAAGTCCATGCTATTGTGGAATAATTGTGTTTTAAAGTTGGCACAGTTTATCACTGCTTAGGAAATAAAAACCATAGCAAAAATTGGCCTAGTGATTCAGCTATGAACTGAAAAGGACAACTGGTAAAGGGAGGCATGACTAACCACTCTAATAGACAATTGCCCGCATTTTCTTTGTCATATAACACAGCAGTATTTTAACAATAGCTTGTTAAACTAATAGTAGATTCATAAATCTCTTTACTGAACCACGGGGGATGTTGAAGAATATAATGTGTTGTGTTGGAAACAATTGTAGGACGATGAATTGAATCTTAAATAAGAGGATAAAACCATGTTGGTCTATTCATTTAACACTAACAGACGTATCTTTGCCTGGTTCTGATATTTTCTGTCTTTTTTATAAATTTTCATTCACTGTCTACAGTCTTTAACCCTTCACCTCTTCCTTAATGCCTGACTTTCATTTTGGCTTTCCGATCCATCCAATGTGTTAAATTGTTTAACTCCTTAATTGGTCATGTGTAGCAAATGTCTTGCATGTAAATTGAAAAAGAGTATTACAAATGTTCTTACGTATTTAGTGACTCTCTTTGAAACCCTGTAAAAAATTTGCCCGTGATTTTTTGATGACTGTATTTGTAACATTTAGGGTCATGAGTACAATGGATGGACCAGCGGTCGGGCCAACGCACAGAATCTCGATCTCAACCGCAACTTCCCTGACCTCACCTCCATCTTCTACAATCGGCGTCGCTTCAGACATTTCCGTAGTGACCACATCCCCATCCCTGAATCCTACTGGTTAAATAAGGTAGAAGTGAATGCATTCCCATGCAATCACAGAATATGGTTTAGTTGTGAGCATGGAGAAACTGAAATTTTGGACGTCTTGTGTTCATTTCTTTTTATTGATTTACTTTTAGGTAGTTGCACCAGAGACTTATGCTATAATGAAGTGGATTAGATCCTATCCTTTTGTTATATCTGCCAGTCTGCATGGAGGAGAACTGGTCATCTCATACCCCTTTGACTTCTCTAGACACCCCCAAGAAGAAAGGATACTCTCACCCACACCAGATGAACAAGTGAGTAAATGTATGTTCCTCCAACTGTTGCAGACGAAGCTCCTGCACGCACTTATTTTGCGTAACAAAGTCATTTCCTGTGTGTAGATCTTTAGGCAGTTGGCTCGGATATATGCAGATTCCCATGCCACTATGTCCAACAATGACACAGAGAGATGTGGAGCCTCATTTGCCAGTAAAGGAGGGATAACCAATGGAGCACTGTGGTATAGCTTTGCTGGAGGTAAATGCTTTCCTTAAAGAAGAATCAATGTGTTTTTGAGGCTTAATTAAATTCAGTTAAATATGTAGCCCTACCTATCCATGAGCAAAATGAGCAAGCCATTTATTTTGTGTAAAATCTCCATCTAGCTGTACAGTTTGTGAGACATTCCCCCCAAAAATCCCCCCAAAATGAGGACATTTTGCCATCCAGTGTGTGTTTTGTCAGTGTCCACATGTTGTCCACACATGTCTGTTTATGTGTTATTGTTTCAGGGATGTCAGATTTTAACTACCTGCACAGTAACTGTTATGAGATCACAGTGGAGTTGGGCTGTGATAAATTCCCCTCTGAGGTGGAGCTCTACCCTGAGTGGCTCAGGAATAAGGAGGCACTGCTCAGCTTCATGGAGTCTGTGAGTTCACTCTTCTTTGGGGTCATCGAGCTAAGCATAGATTTCAAAGTTGCAGCTGCCTGGACTCTTATCTTTGTTTTTGTTTTTTTGTTTGTTTGTTTGTTTCCTCACATGCTACATAATGTGATTGATTTAAATTTCTTTTTCATTTTTAATTCTGGCTGTTGACAGTATTTTATGATTTATGGAATCATAAAAATAGATATTCAAAATCCCCTCTGTAAAAACCTTTGACACTAATATTTCAACAAAATGAAACAAGAATTCTGAACCTGGCTTTATCCAATGTTCAGATTTCTGTTCTTGAAATGTCTGCAAATAAGTGCATGTTTGATCTCATAATGCCTTGTTTGCATATTTAAAGGTAGACTCCTTCCAAAACATGACTGACTATGGTAAGCCTATTATAAGGGTTTATATTTTAGACCTGACGGGGTGGTTTTCGTGGGAAATCGTGTACATATTTCACCTTTCACGTCTTGTCATATCCGTAAATAGAGAAAAGTTGCTCCAGCTACTTTGATGCGTGTATGGTTTGGGAGTGGCATAGGTTACAGTAGTTGTCACAACGAGTGAGAAAGGTTGACATGGAGCAGCTAAATCTCCAACCTCCGGGGAATCATCTGTCTTAAAAAAAAGCGCAGAACAGGGGAGAATCTGCTGGCAAAAGAGAACGCGACAGAGCTTGTGATAAAACCAGAATCAACATTGGCTTGGCTGTGCGGAGATGGGAGAAATGAGGGATTTGAAATGTGGAGATGGCGTGCCACAGATGAGTAAGGTGTTTTATTGAACAGATAAATTGCCATATGTAGCTCTCTAACAGAGTTCATTGTAAAGCATTATCTATTGTGAAGGGTCATTTCATTATGGTTGTTACAGCGCTGTGCTGGAATTTATTTTCAAGGAAGTACCGTGTCTGTTAATGGGTATAGCTACGGTAAAGTCTTCAGCTATTTACAAGTTTCTGTAAATCTAATAGTTATTGTAAATGCGACATGGCTTTAGGAAATACTTTCTAGCAAACTTTTAGTCATAATGGTGTCGACTTGTATTGTTCCCAGATGCAAGAATTCAAAAATTGAACACTTAGCAGGAGTGAGTTACTTTCGGTTTCCAGTGAAGGATCTATACTGGATAAAGTAAACTGTGAAGGATAAAGGCTGCAAAGAATCGTAAATATGGAGAGAAAACCGGAACAGAAAATCTGAAAAAATCAGTTTTTGTAGTCAACATTTCATACTGGATGACCACGAAAATGGTCTCGGTTACATATTGTAACCCTCGTTCCTTGTAGGAGGGAATAGAGACTTACGTCGGACCGACTAGTAGGAATCTCGCTAGAGAGACCAATCCACTTCGAGTGTAACTATAACGAGCCAATGCACATTGGCATGCAATCATTTGCAGCAGCTGCTCTGCCACGCAGCGCGGGTATATAACGAGCAGCAGGTGTGATTGCACTTCAGTTTTTCGCTGAGGAGCCAAGCAGTTGACCCGGCCACGCAGCGGGGTACAGGAGATGTGGCGAGGGGGCATACATCTCCGTTCGCTCCTTCGTGGACCGAGGGTCACCATATGTAACCGAGACGTTCCCTATCTATGTAACTCTCGACGTACGTCGGACCGACTAATAGGAATCCATACCAAAGCGCTACAGCTGCTGCCCCCTTCCAGTGCCCTGTGCAAGCCTCCTGCCCCTTCTTGCCTGGGAGGACGATAGGAGAGGGCTTACACAGAGATTATCTGTTACTGTTGTTCCGTGGTATCCCATACAGTGAGACTATTGGATAACACTGGGAAAGCATGCCCTTTCCATATGACGGAGAACGCTGCCGAAGCCACATTCTTCCCCAAAGGAGTTATGTGGAGATGTACATATGGACTAACCCGTAGGTTGTGCTGCATATGAAATACTCCGGGTCGCCCGTCCTAGGGCCTCTTGCCTTTTTGCCGGGGGCCTGGAAGGGCTGGGCGGCCTGCCTGTGGCTGGTCCCCGACGCCACTTAGGTGGAGGTTGCTGCTGTGGCGCGGGAGCAAGGGCTGATGCAGGAGGACGCCTTCGGCGACGAGCAGACTGAGTTGATACGGGCGGCGGATGGATGGATGGAAGCAGCAGTTGACCGCTGAGGCAGGATGTGTTTGATGGCCTCAGTCTGCTTCTGTACAGCCGAGAACTGCTGGGTGAAGTTCTCGTCCGCGTCGCCGAAGAGGCCTAGTTAAGGAACCTGATTTTGTTTGTCTCTCTCATGTCCGCCAGAGATGGCGTTCCTGGACCACCATCGTGGACATTGCACGACCCACCGACGCGCGGTCACCTTTAACGCTCAAAGTGTGAGGTCCTTTGCGGCACGCATCCAGAAACAAACAAGTTGAGTGATATCTTTAAAAAGATGCAGCTCTACTTGTGAGAGTTCTTTCAGGGAACTGCTCTCCTTGGGGCTGAAGCAAACAGGGGAACGGTCTCAGCAGCACAGACAGGGATGGTGGCCTGTCGTGTGCTGACTCTCTCTCTTTTTCATGGCGATCTCTTACCAGCCGTAAAAACGACCTTTCAGCGTTCAAACAGCGCACCGTACGAGCTATACCAGCTATGAGAACAACCTTTGTTTGCTCAATGAAAAGGCAAAGAAATTGAAAGAAAAGAGAAGAGAGAGGAGATTATCGACCCCGCTGCCACGCCGTATCACCAACTCCGCACACGTTGAAACGTCAACACTCTCTGTAGACACAGCATTCGAAACGCTCGGCTCCGAAAGCGAAAAGCTGAAGTGCAATCACACCTGCTGCTCATTATATACCCGCGCTGCGTGGCAGAGCATCTGCTGCAAATGATTGCATTGACTCGTTGTAGTTACACTCGAAGTGGATTGGCCCCTCTATGAGATTCCTATTAGTCGTCACTCTTGGCGTATGTCGGACCGACTAGGGATAGGGAACAGTGTTTTAGGCCAAATGAAGGGGAAAACAAAGAAACTGCCGTTCTGTTAGTTCCGCCCAACCCCATCCCAGCCCTCGTTTTGCATCATCCAGTGGACTTTTGCAGACAAATAAACGTGAATTTCTCGGTCCAGGTAAAACAGAGAACGAGTAAACATTTTTCATTTACTACCCACATTGTAACAATACAAAGCAGATTGAAAATCTGTGAAGTTACACTTTAAGCCTAGTAGTGAATGTTTTATGAGCAGAAAGATAACCATATTCATCCGCACAGTCACGCAGAGCCGAAGCACAACCAATACAATGTTCTTCCGCAAAATGCATGAAGTTACATAAGTGTAGCTTTAAAGGGATAGTTCACCCAAAAATTTAAATTAGCCCATGATTTACTCACCCTGAAGCCATCCTAGGTGTATATGACATTCTTCTTTCAGACGAATACAGAGTGATATAAAAAAATGTCCTGGCTCTTCCAAGCCTTATAATGGGAGTCAATGGGTTTATTTTTTTCGAAGTCCATCAAACCCTATCCATCCGTGATAAAAGTGCTCAAAACGGCTCTGGGGGGTTAATAAAGGCCTTCTGAAGCGATGCGTGTGGTGAAAGATATCCACATGTAAAATTTTATCGACTAAAATAACTAGCTTCCGGCAGACGGCCGAACGCAAGTCGACCTACGCCAAAAGAGTAACACTTGACGATGTATGACGTAGGAGTAGCGTAAGCTTTGACTCTTCTCGCAGTTCAAACAGGGCTGGGCAACCGCGTTCTCCATTACACTGTGCGTCAAGTTCAAGTGTTACTCTTTTGGCGTGACTCGAGTACGGCCGTCTGCCGGAAGCTAGTTATTTTAGTCGATAAAGTTTTAAATATGGATATTTTTCTTACACGAATGCATTGCTTCCTAGGATGGATTCGGAGTAAATCATGGGCTAATTTTCATTTTTGGGTGAACTATCCCTTTAAACATAACTTTTCTGAAATCTTCTAATACAATTTTTTTTTTTGTAATTCTTAATGCTATCAATTAGAAGTATGGTCATATTTTGTTTATTTCTTTCACGTTATTCCTTTATGTAATTTGTTAAATCAATGTAAGGAAATGTTTATATTGTATAATTTATCCTTCGTACGTTTTCATATTCCTCAACTTTCTCAAACATTTTTACAGTATCTAACAAATTAAATTAATGAACATTGCCCCAAAAGGCAGCAACACACTGGACTAGTCCAATCTCATAAGAGAGGATGGTTTTGGTACTTTAAAAAATTGTTTTATTTAGATTTCTTCTTAATTGTTGCAGTGCACACATAAAAGAAAGAACAATGCCTGAAACACTTAGAAAAACGATGAAATATATGGGGCTATAGGCCCATGATCTCTTCTAACTACACTAGTATCTATGTTTGAGAGAAAGGATTATTTTAAATGGCTATATGGCACCAGATGAGGTAAATAGCAACTTCATCATTCTGAGCTGTTACTTGCAGGTCCACAGAGGTATAAAGGGCATTGTAAAGGATGAACATGGAAATGGCATCAAAGGAGCAACAATATCTGTTAGGGGGATGCGACATGATATCACTACAGGTAACAAATTATAGTAAAGTCATAATGCGACCTTCAACACACTTTTACAATTCTTTGCACTGACCATGAAATGAATAATGCAGTTGTAAATGAGTGTTGATGTTGCCTCTGTCTCTCTCTACAGCTGAGGATGGTGATTACTGGAGATTGTTGAATCCAGGTGTTCACATTGTGACTGCAGCTGCCACTGGCTACTCTAAAGTATCTAAGCGGATTAACCTGCCAAAGAACATGCAGGTGGGCAGAGTGGACTTTGTGCTGAAGAAGGCCCCACGAGATCCCTCTCTTGACTACTTCAACATCCCTGAGCTGGACAATTATGAGCGCTTTGACCCCTTTAATCAGTTTGAGCAGTACAGCCAGCGGGAGCTGGGAGAGAACGGGGAGGAGAGAACTGAGAAGCCCTGGTGGTGGGCTTATTTCAGCCAGTTAGGCATATCTGCGCCTACCTGGCTCCTGCGGAACTACTAGGGACCCTCAGGACACCCTTGGAGAGCAAACTGATCCCTAACTTTTTGCACCCAAGCCATCACGATGGTGGCATTAACCACATGCTATAGATGTGCAGCTAACCACTGGGAATAGTGAAGCATTACTTCTTTGGTAAATTGCCTATCTTATTAAAAAGTCAAACTTTGGAATAATTATGATTTTCTTTTTAAATGTTTTTGAAATAAATATTTTATGCTCACTGAGGCTGCATTTATTTGATCAAAAATAAATAAGTTAAGAATAGTTAAACCAGTAATACTGTGAAATTATTACAATCTTAAACAATAGTTTTATATTTAATATTTTTTACTAATGTCACATAATTCTTAGAAATTATTCTAATTTGCTGATTTGTTATTGGTGTCTTAGTTATTAATAATGGTTCTTATTATTATTATCAATGTTGTAAAAAAAAATTGCTGTTTAATATTTTTGTGGAAACCGCGATAAATTTTCAGGATTCTTTGATTAATAAAAGTTAAGAAGAACAGCATTTATTTGAAATATAAATCTTTTGTAATATTTTAAATGTCTTTTCTGTTATACTTTTGACAAGGTCAATGCATCCTTGCTGAATAAAAGTACTTTTTTTTCTTACCTTCCCCAAACTTTTGAATGGTAGTGTATAACAATTTCCATTAAACTTAATGCATCAAAAACTGTTTTTAACATTGATAATAATAAGAAATGTTTATTGAGAACTAAATAAATATATTAGAACGATTCATGAAGGTTCACGTGGAGTAAAGACTGGATTAAATTACATTTAAACACATATTAAAATTGTTATTTTAATTTGTTATAACATTTCACAATATGACAGTTTTACAGAATTTTTGATCACATAAACACAGCCTTGGTGAGCATAAGAGAACTTCTTTCAAAACCATAACAAAAATATCTGAATTATTCCAAACTCTTGACCGGTAGTGTATATCAGACTGGCGTCATAGTAACAGAGTTCACCTGTAAAATTAAGAGGAAGTATTATTTTGCTTAGATTTTTTCTTAGATTTTTTGTTCAGCACTAGATCAAATTCCCTAAATGCAGATATAAACAGCTTATTCTGATGAAGTTTGGCAGCTAGACATGGGATGGATAGCATTGCATATAGTAAATGATAGCATCGCTGTGGCTTTTGCAGTGTGTTATCTGTTACCAGGGCATATATTGTATATTCATCTTTTTCTAGCACATTAAGGATGTTCAGTGTATGATTTTTGAGGCTGTCATTGAAGTGCTAAAAGTACTGTTTTAATTAGCCATAAAAAATAAAAAAACTATGGACAGGGACTGAACATCAGGTGTGCAAGATAAATAAAAACAAACTTCTGTGCAATTTCTGATTTTTTTTTTTTCATTCTACAATTCGATGTACATTAGAGTTGGATTATCTTAAATATTTAAATGAGGATTTCTAATGGACCACAATAAGCTGATAAAAAGAGAGTTCCTTAAAGGCATAGTCTTACTAAACATTTAAATTCATGTCATTGTGGTGAGTACATTTTCATTTTGAGTAAACTATTCATTTTAAATTGTGCAAGTCAAGGAATACCATTAAAACCTTGATGTAGTAGTTCATACAATGTAGGGTATATACAGCAAAATGTTATTCTGTTATATTATTATTTTTCCCCATTGTCAACCTTTAGTTTTATAAAGGTTTAGTAATATGCAAAATATTGGTACAAATGCTTTAGTTAGGAGGCTACAGTGCTTTCTTGAACCACTAGATGGCAACAAAGTCTATATAATGACGATCTAACTAACTTTAGCTACATACTTGTTTTGATTTAAATTAATTTTGGTTACTGTAAAATGCGTTTTTATATAAATGCGAAAATATATAATAAATATATTAGGATTTTGGTCCTGGGGCTTGATTGATAGGAAATCTAGCCTACAGAACAGAGTATTCAGAGTATTCAGAGTATACACACACACACACACACACACACACACACACACACACACATATATATATATATATATATATATATATATATATATATATATATATATATATATATAATTTAATATAGTAGATAGATAGATAGATAGATAGATAGATAGATAGATAGATAGATAGTGTTACTGTAATATTACTGAGAGGATATTTATTTATGTTACTTCAATTTCTGTTTTGAGTTTGCTCTCGAACCGGGTTGTTGTGTAAAATCCCAGAGGAAATCCGAGGAAATGGTAATTGTGCATCAGTCCTGTCTCCGTCTCAGCAATGTTAGCTCAGATTTAGCACAACATCTCTCCATTTGCCTTCAAACCACTTTACAACTGACCCTTAAATGAACTGGTGGCAGGGGTTAATCCAGTGTCACATTCAATTTAAAGATGTCATAGAAATGCATGAAAAATACTCTGTTTGAATGGCTATACAGTATATTATCTCAGTGCCATTGCAGAATATTACACCTATATTCTGAACACCAAATAAGACATGTTGAGAGCACTAAATAAGGCAATAGAATTTGCTGTCAGCATAGCCTATCATAAATCACAATTGATGTCATAACACGGCAGCTGCAGCAGTATTCTTTACAGTTGAGCAGGTGTATGTCCCAGTGGCTTTGTAAAGAAAGTCTCTAATGGCCTGTAATACGACTGCATTCACGAGCTCCAAACACATGCTGATGGAATTTACATGCAGCAAACATCATAACTCGCTTCTGTAAGTGCCCCGGATGCATATCACACGGGCTGTCTTTATTGCAGCAAATCATTTTGACACATTAGCCTGAAGAATAAGCAGAGTGGGGTCAAAGTATCGCAGCAAAGGCGCCGCTGTAAGTGCCTTTTCACACGGCCTTGTCAAGTTCTGCACTATAGCTCTGCATGTCTTTCTTGCAGCCAGTACAACTTCAGTGGTTTTTGGTTATAGTCTGCTAACAAACCCTCAGGACTAATTACACAGCCTGTGTACTTTACCTCAACAAAGGCCACAACCAAAACAAAGGCACAATCACAACTTTCTTAGAAACTAGAAAGAAAAGAAAAAACACCCAGCAACTTTCAGTGTAAGATTTTATTCTGCATATTTTTGCAACACTTTGCACAGTTGGCCTTAGAACTTTAATATTTGGTACATATATTTACACATCTTTGTTGCTTTGGCAGGTCTTGATTTTATATACTTCTTACCTTTTACTAATTCTTATGGTTTTAAATATTTTTGGTTAAATTGGGCTTTAAAAAAAATCATCATATGACTTTCCCCTCACATAAACCCTTGTCCTAGAAAAAAAAAAAAAAAAGATTTAGTGAAAGGATTTTGATAAAAAAAAATTTTTGTTTTGATTCTTCACATTTGCAACTCAAGTTTTACTCAATGAGAAATGTATAAACATGCACAAGATCAAAGCTGTGGAGTACTGTACTTCCTTTTGTGATAGCAAAATTACAACAAGTGACTTTAAAAAGTTTTTAGTACTCTGTTTTCTGTTAGCTCTTGTTTCCAATAAGTTATATAATTTACATTGCTAACTGAAGCTTTCTGAAAATCTATAGGAACAAATGACAAATTAACAGCTCAATATGGTTTTATTCAGTCATGCTCAATGAGTTTATACAAGAGAAAACACAAAATGTTCTATAAAATACAAAAATACTATATTTATGTAATTTAAAATATAATTTTTTTAATGAAAGTTTAACTTAATATTAAACATTTTGGTTTATAATGAATAATAATGATGATGGACCACTCTGCAAGCACTTTGTTTTCTAACCACAAGTCATCCTTACAGTGGCTTTTGAAATAGGCTAGAACATAATTTTACAAATAATTTTTGAAAGAGCTGTCACTATATAGTGCATCCAATGAAGAAAAACGAATGAATGAAATGGTTGCACATTTAACCTCAAGCTAAATGGGTCATTCACACTTACTGGCAGCTTGTCACATGCTTGTTCATGAGAAGTTTGTATAGAATAAAATACTAGTCCCCCCTCCCCCCTCCCCCACCCCCCGCTGGCTTTCCGTAGAATAATCGCACAAGATTTTTTTTAATATATCATCTTTAGCATACTGTATAATGAGGATTTCGTGAAAATCTTTCATGTTTTCTGCTGTCTCCAATTTAAGATGAACCTCTTTCTCCTTTCTCGTTTTTTTTTTCCCCCATCCGTTTGACGTGCAGCTCAACCTCTTTCCCAGATTCTTTTCCCCACTGTATAATTGGAGGCACAGTACATAAACAATGCAGCTTCAGTTGGAATATGTCAGCGTGAATCCGTGGTTTAGGCCTATGCATCCATGTAAAAGAGCTCTCTTGGTAGCCTTCTTTCTTCTTTCTCTCTCTCTCTCTCCCGGCGGTGAGGTGTGCTCAATGTGGCAGAGATAATTTGTTTGCTTTGCAATTATTTTCCATCAGTGGAGACAAATTGATTTGTACAGCATAAAGCGACAGTGAGAGTGTAGTGCACTATAAGCAGCTCAGACAGATCAGCACTAACTTGCTTATGCTAAAGTCTGACAGACAATGGCACTGTTCCTGTCATTCACTCTCTGTTGAACTCAATAGTTGGTGCACCTAAGAGAAAACAACTGTGGAGCTCTGAAATCAGTCAGATGTACAGTATGTGATATGAACTGTTGTTTGCTTTAAGAAAGTTACCAAGCCCTGTGCGCATGATTGTATTATTGCATGACGAAGTAAGACAATATCCAGACCCAAGTTTTCATGTCTGCATATAACATTCCATGCAACAGATTATTTTCTCAGAGAAAAAAAGAGTTTGTCAGATATATAGCAAATGCCATTAAATAATTCCTAAACAATTGTGCAAGACTGGTAAAACATAATAAAAATAATATCCTTAGCTCTGTTTAATAGTACGTTTTTTTTTATAGTTAAATATTAAATTTGAAATTGATCAACATTCTTGTCTTTTTTTTCTAGTTTTAGTTGAAATACCAAACTTTGACAACTTTATTCTACTTTAGAGTGGCGTCACAGTGGACTTTAGTCACAGCTAAATATAGTGCTTGTGTTAACATCAGATACATTTACAATTTGATTTCAAATCATAACAGTAAATGTGTTTATTACTTTATCACAAGAATGAAGCCATGCTGTTTCACTGTCTGAGAAAAAACCCTGCCTTTTTGATAAAGATCACAGAGCTTTTACAGGTTTCTTTGGATTTTTGGTTTCCTTTGAGTCAAATATAATTGTCAATTTTCTCTCTCCCTAAACTGCAGCACGGACATACAGTAGGCCTTTATATGAATATTTAGATTTACTCCATGATGTAAAGTTTCATACACAAAACTTTCAAGCTAAAGCTATGTTTATTGATTGAACTATATTTAAACATTTTCCAAATTTTGCCAACCTCTAAAATTGCAAACCTCACATAAAGTAAAGAGAAAATAAAATGGCATATCTATGTCATATTTTATATATTTCTATATTTATAACCCCCTCCTGGGGTTGTCATAATTTTCTGAAGGCAAATCACTGTACATTGCAATACACTGTAACCGTTTTTGTCATTTGAATAGTATTTTACTGTAATATTTACAATAAGATACTGTACATAAAATGTGTATACAGTATATGACTGTAAGCAGCAAAGGACTGTGGGAAAAAGGTCACTACTGTAATTATTTTCGTAAATTTATTTACAGTATGAACTTGCGAAAAACTGACCAATGGCAAGGAAGATTTTTTTTTCTAACTGTTTGGTGGTCGTAAAAGAGAAATAAATGTGCACCCGGTAACTCAACAAGAAGGTTTATTTCTATTTTATATGAAAACTTTTCTATGTTACGCTGCCTCTTTAACGTAAGTTAGTTATTGGTATCTTACAGTGAGGCGAGCTAATGTTAAATACTGAGGGAAAGTGAGTTATGTAACACCATCGTTTAAGTTTTTAAACAGTATTTTCAAGTACATCTGTTTTTATTTAATTTTTCTAAAATTAAATAAATCTAAATTTAGTATTTCAGTTTCATTCCATATTTTATTTCCTGTTCATGAAAGTGTCTTAACGGGTTGTCAGCTTAACACATTTGTTGAAATTTGATTGTTTACTGATATCAAAGTAAAGTTATAGATTGCTTATGTCTGCTAATAAAAAAGCTGTGATTGACTGTTAAACAGAGAGCTCTCTCTCTCTCTCTCTCTCTCTCTCTCTCTCTCTCTCTCTCTCACACACACACACACACACACACACACACACACACACACACACACACACACACACACACACACACACACACACACACACACACACACACACACACACACACACACACACACACACACACACACCATGCTGCTCCCCCATGTGAGCCAGAGTTCAGGGGTCACCAATTACTTGGGGAGGCTGAGAAAGTTGCAGAGGCCAACCCACGGCTGCCATGTTGAATTAATGTCTGTTTGCTCATAGGTAGGAAGTCAGACCTCACCACAGCTCAGTGGATCTTTTGAGTTATAGGCCAGTCATGCAATATGCATAATTTATTTGAAATCACTTACATGTATAAAAAGTAATTTCTCTTAAAAAAAAGCACTGTTTTGTATATGAGGTGCTATTAACATAAAACAAAGCATATTTCAGACATACATTAATAACATTAACACATAAACCATTGTAACAGTGTGGTTCAATCAAATGAAGGAGAATATCAAATAATAAACCAAAATAGATCATACAAACAGGCATAAGAACAAAAAACACACGTAGTCTCAACAAGAACCGACAGGAGACTGAACTAAACGGGGTATATAGACAGGACTAAATGAGTAAGTTAACAAGTGGCAGGCGGTCACATTAGGTTATCATGTTAACAAATAGGCACACACTAGGAAACCAGGGCTGTGTCCGAAATCGCCCCCTATACCCTTAAATAGGACATTATTTGAGGGGACAGCCATTTGTAGTGGTCTCCGAAACCGAGTGCATGCATTCAATCCCATAATGCACCGCAGTAACAAGTGTACAACTGATTTACACTCAATGGCAAGAGTAATACCCATAATGCACTGTGAGCGTTGTGCGTTAAATTCCCACGTCTCGCCTGAAGATGGCGCCCGCAGCTGAATCATCCATCCACCCATTTACCAAACCACTAGTCCAATGTGGCTCTAGCATAATATCCTTTTTAATTGATTATTAAATTGTTTAATTAAGGTTTACACATGTTATTTTAGACAGACAAAGATAAATTCTCTTTCATGACTCCTGGAGCTGCCAGTTTGCTAAGTTTTAAATGATTATTAAACAGCGAGCACAAACTACGCCTAAGCAGCAGTCCTTCTGGCGCACTCAGTGTCTGAATTCACTCACTTGTTTAAATTCACTCCTTCAAGTGGACTATATTAGTGGAGTAATGTAGGGAATAGTGAATTAGGGTATGGGGCGATTTCGAACATAGCTCAGGACAGGAAAGACAGGAAATGAACATAGGAACTTGGTCCACAAAACTAAGCCAAAACAGAACGTAAACCTGACATTAAACCCCCTCCTTCTTGCCATAACAAAAACAAGTCCAACATGGGAGGGAGGGTGGGGTCTTTGGAGAGGGATGTGGAGCTGGAGAGAGGTGTGATCCATGTAGGCCTGACAGAGAGAACCACCACGAAGAAGATGATGGAGGGAGGAGCCAAATGATGATCTAGCAGCACACCATCCTGACGAAGGCCCACGGTGGAGGAAGGAGCCACGATGGAGACTTGAACCTGACTGACATCAGTGGATCCAGGAGACTTGGAGACCCAGGCAGAGCTGAAGACCCAAAGAGACTGGGTGACACCGTAGGTCCTGGTGGCCAGGATGGTGACAAGTGGCCGAGTTGGAGCCAGGGTGCCGGAGGACCAAGGCGGAGCTGGTGGGACAGAGGACCAAGGACCAAGGTAGAGCCGGGGGGAACACAGAGCCCGATGAAGCCGAAGGGGTGGAGGGACAAGGCACAGCCAAAGGCCAGGAGATCCATGTTGTAAGCAACTGACCAAGGCGTAACCGGAGGGACAATGATGCCGTGAGCACGATGGTCCCAGGTGAAGACCTTCCCATAAACTCTATTAAAATGCCCTTCCCACAGGGTGTTGTTGCCGGCTCACAGACACTGTTGGCCTCGGGCTTCATGGCAAAGTTTGGCTTAGGTTAACGTTTCTGGCGCTTGCTTTGTGGAGGGCTCAGGCTCTGGGTCCATGATCACGGTGAGAGTGGTAAGGTGATGGATGGGGTCTGAGTCCGTGACTGGCATGATGAAGAGTGGTGATGGAGATAGGAGGATTTCTAAGATGGGGGTTCCTGGGATGACACACGATGGCAACAATAAGACAGGAGTGGACTGTGAGGTTTGCGACTGAATGACATTGTTGTCTTTTACTTCTCCAACTGTAAAGGGTGAGCAACTCAGCAACAGTGCATAGTCGGCGTACTGCGCCAGGGTGCAAGATGTTTCTCTCACTCCAAGGCATCGGACGAAATAGATGGTTATCCAGCCCACTCCAAAAGCATATCTTGGTGTCGTTTCAGGACACCAGGTGGAAGATATCCAGGAAATCCTCCACGCAATCTTCCAGTGAGTGGCCAGTTTGAGATATGGTGAGTAAAAGCTCAAGTAAAACATTCTGATTCTGATAATAATTCCTCGGCGGAGCAGGCTGAATAATCAGTTGAGCTCATAATTAGGGTCAGTTGTTCTGTAATGGTGTGGTTCCATCAAATGAAGGAGACGATCAAAGAATTAGTCTTTTAATAAAGCAAAATACTCAGGAGATCATAAAAAAACAAGCAGAAGAACTGAACTGAACTCTAGTTTCCTAGACTCACTCATTTAGTCCTGTGTATATATATATATATATATATATATATATATATATATATATATATATATATATATATATACATACACTGGGTTGTATACGTACACAGGACTAAATGAGTGAGTTAACAAGGGGCAGGTGGGCACGATAGGTTACTATAGAAACTAGAGCTGTGTTCGAAATCGCTCCCTATACCCTCATTCACTATTCCCTACATTGGCCACATTAGACTTGCGGTTTGGAATATTAATGGATGGATGATTCAGCTGCTGGTGCCATCTTCTGGCGAGACAGCAATTCATTCGGCACAGCCCTCACAGTGCATTATGGGTATTCTCTAGCTGTTAAGTGTACATCAATTGTACACATATTGTTGCGGTGCATTATGATGAGATTGAATGAGTGCACTCGATAACATTCACTTTGGTTTTGGACACCACTACAAATGGCTTTCCCCTAAAATAGTGCCCTATTTAATGGTATAGCTCCGCCACTGGAAGAGGAAACTCAGACAGTGCCGGTCCCAAGTCCGGATAAAGGGGAAGGGTTGAGGGTGGGGATAGCAACCCCACCCCGTAAAACACAGTAACACCAAGCAAATCTCAATAATCTAAATTCATGGGTCATGGCAAGAGAGGCCGAGTTAATGTGATGATGACGATGTTGGACCAAAGCCCTGTGGCCGTCTGATGTATGGTCCCTTTTTCGGCGAGAAATCAATTACTCGAATAGCGGCATGGAATGTTGGAACCCTTTACCAGCCTGGCAAACTTATCCAACTGCTTCAGCGATTTTACAACTACCGGCTTGATATCCTTGGGATTTCGGAGGTATGGTGGCTGGGATCTATAATCTTTGTGCTGGCAACACCTTTGAACACAAACGCATCCATAAAGCGACATTTTTATTCTGTGTGCATCAATAAGCAATGGCGTACATTGTTACTCGATGTTAATGGTCGACGATGAGTGGATATTGGATAGGACCATCATCTCCTGCTTGCCAAATGTCGTCTACGCCTCAAGCGACCCCTCGCCCAGCCACAACAACCACAATTGTTCAACTTTGCCAAGGACCCAGCCATCGCCCGTCAGTTTCAGCTGGAGCTTAGAAATAATTTAGACTCCCTCGCCTAGTTTGACGACAGCGAGAACATCGAGGAACATACCGGTAGTCTTTGGATTGCGGTCGTCGAAAGTGCCGAGGTCACGATTGGCCAGCAAAATGAAATATACAAAGAACGCTGGATCAAGGATCGGACATGGGACCTCATTGCGCGGCGCCGACTGAAACAAGTCTGGGATCAAGCCTCAACTGAACCTGCCCTTCAAGCTGCTGAAGAGAACTACCAGGCGGCTGATCGGATGGTCAAATGAAGCTGTTGGCGAGACAAACGCGAATAAATCGAGGGGAAAGGACAAGAAGCACAAGAAGCTGCCGACCAAAATGACACAAATATGCTGTATCGGATCGTACGCGCCCTAAGCAGATCAATTTAGCGGCCAAGGTGCGCCAATCAAGAACAATGACGGCCGTCTCCTCTTAACAGTCGAGGAAAAAGAACAACGCTGGATTGAACACTTTGGGGAAACCCTGAACCAACTGGAGCCAATGTTGACTTTCCCTGAAGACCCCAGCCGAAGACCTCTCAGTGGACATCGGCCAAATTACAGTGGCGGAGACCATGGCGGCGATCGTGGCTTTCAAAATATTGTATGTTGGACGAGATATCACCCAAAAATGCTCAAACATGGTGACCAAGCCTTTGTCGAACCGTTGACAACTCTCCTTAACACCTGCTGGGATGAGTCTGTCGTGCCGCAAGATTGGAGAAAAACGGCATAATGAAGCTCCCAAAGAAGGGAAATATTGCTGATTGCAACAACTGGCGCGGAATAACTCTACAATTGGTTCCTGGAAAAGTCCTTAGCATGGTCATCCTCCAGTGGATGCGATGTGCAGTCAGTTAGCAGCTACAGGAAGGCCAGGACAGACTTAGGAGCAGACGATCCCGCTCGGAACAATTTTAATTTTTAAGAACAATTAGACAATTATAGGGGGCGATTTCGGACACAGTTCTGGTCAACTAAGGAAGACAGGAAATAAACACATGAACTGGGAGCACAAAACTAAGCCAAAACAGAACATAAAGCATGTTTTATTATTTTAATAATCAAAATTAAGCAATATCTCACAAAAAACTGGATTTGATTGTAGAGAGATGTAGAAATTAAAATCTAAATGACTGTAATTTTTTTATATTGTTGAATTTGTTATCATTAAATGTGTTAATTAAATATATACTATGTGTAAGTTTTCGATATGTCTATAAACTATTATCTCTCAATTGTTTTCTTTTTCAATCTTCCTGATCAAAACATTATTCTTTGTACAAGCACAATCTGGATCTGAGCCCTGAATTCCTCACATCATAGCTTTCCTAACTCCAGTCACTCAGACACGATTTGTTCAACGCCCGAAAGCTCTCTCCCCACCCTGTGTAAAAAGAGAAAAAGAAAAGAAAAGTGGCCATTGTTCAGGTCAGAGTTTGCAGAAGGCAAGCCCTTTGCACTTTGTGAATGATTTAAGTCTCAATGGGTCTGATTCATTGTGTTCAGCCAAACCAGCATAATTTGCAAAAACAGCACTTGATTTTGTAATAAAGGTCCAGTGTCGTCTTCAATTGAGTCCTGCTGCTCAGTGGCAGTAATTACAGGGGCCTTCTCTGTCTCTCTCTTACTGGGTCCCCAGTCTCCCTCTCTCAGCGTCAGTGAAAGTCCAGCTGAGCTCTGATGCAGAGCTAATGCTAATATAGGCCTACTCAGTCCAGTCCAGCAAAACACACAAATACAAATTCACTGCACTATTTTTTAATTGTTGGTAAGTACACATATGCAACGCATTTTTAAAATCCCCTTTTCTGTTCCTGTACGATCGGCTCCTACTCTGTAAAATTCGAAAGCCCTCTGAATTCTGCGCATTTGTTTGCACTAATATGTGGGTCCACTAGGTGGCAACACTCATATATTGGCCGTTGCTTTTAAGAACTAATCGAAGAAGACAATGGAAAATGATGAAGGTGGAAAGAAATTACAAAAATGATTATACACTGTTTGGAGATCAGGTGAAGTTTCACAAAACATGTGCAGTGCACATGTGTCTCAGATTGACTGAAGTAGCAACTGGTGCTGAGCTAACAGTGGACTGACAAGTTTGGGATTTAGATATACTTTAAGGGGTTAGTTCACTCACAAATGAAAATGATCATAATTTACTCCTCCTCAAGCCATCCCAGGTGTATATAACTTTGTTATTTCAGCCAAATACAATCTGAGTTATATAAAAAAAATATCCTGGCTCTTCCAAGCTTTATAATGGGAGTGAATAGAGCCTGAGTTTTTGATGCTCCAAAAAAGCGCATCCATCCATCATAAGAGTAATCCATACGGCTCCTGGGGGTGAATAAAGGCCTTCTGAAGCGAAATGATGCGTTTTTGTAAGAATCATATCCATATTTCTAACATTATAAACTATTATCACTGGATTCCGATAACGGCCGTACGCGAGTCTAGTTCCGGCGGAAGAATTCACTCTTCTGCCGGACTTGTGTACGGCCGCTACCGGAAGCCAGTGATTATAGTTTATAAAGTTATAAATAGCCTACATACTTCTTTTGTCACATTGCTGTTTTTCGTATAAAGAAGTGTGTGATTTCGGATGCAGCTAATATTCTGTTAACACAGGTTCTGAAGCGTGAAACATAAATCACATGAGCCAACTCCTCACACATAATGGCACGCGATAGATGTTTTGAAAAACAAACCGTTATTTAATTATGTTTCAGCATACACACATCTATAAACAGGTGGTGAACATATTATATCTAACATTTACAATTAATTTGCGGCTTAAATGTTGCAGCTATATGTATAGCAATCAAAAGTATTTATCCCAATGTACCATAATGGACACAATGTACCATTAGAAAAATAAATATCAGGAAAATATCAGTTCTGCTGTTGTTCATAAAGACCATAGTGATATGTCACCATCAATGTCCCATTGCATAGTGAACCAAGGTTCTCATTTCATGTAAACGATATACTGATTCACGACCTATAGGGAGATTTTTGTTTTTGCACCATATGAATTAAAAAGTGGGGACAATACATTTAGTTACAATTATGTTTTTGTTTTTAATTGTTGTGGGTTCCATGTACAGTAGTATTATCAGGCCTACAATTCATAATGATTATGCTTGTGAGTCAAACTGATCCCAGCTGGTTTTAGTACAGGAAAAAATCTCACTATAAAAATTTTAACCATTGCAAAAGCAAACAGATCAAAACAATATATAATAACATTATTCGCAGACCTATTTTGATAGATTAAGTATGGAGACAATCACCCGCAGATGAAAATGGTCTCTTGCACAGATGTGTGGTTAGAAATGACCACAAATAGAAATAGATCTGACCACACACACCGTCTTGTAAGAGACTATTGTCCAAACCTCCTGAGGCTTAACAGAGCCAGGTTTAGTTAGGTTAGAGGTATGCCAAGGCTTTGTTATGTTACTGTCTCCGACACAAAAGACAGTAAGTGGTGCTGGTGCTGGTTTTGGGTGGTGTGTTTGTGTGTGTGCACGCAAGTCAGTTTAGTCAAAAACACATTGGCGGTTACGCATCCTTACATCACAATGGCCATCAACGGTGCTTAGAGAAATTTCTCTGATTTCTCTGAAATGTGGGTATTGTTTTATTTGATTTTGGCTGTAGAGGCATGACGCTCACAGGTCATCCAACACAAAGCATGTGTGGTTAAAGCTCTGACCCCTATAGTAATTGGACAGCTTAAGGCTTTTCATAGTCGTAGTTTCAACCAACAGTGTTTGTTTACATTTCCCCTTCTTTTCCTCTATTTGTTATGATTTCTTTTTAACACTCTGTTGTCCCCTAGATGTGGTTGGTTTAAGGAGAAAAAAAGAAGTTCCTGGAATTTCTTCCTTACTTTTGTCATGGGATTACTTTACTGAGGCTCCGGTGATTTTTTCCCAAGTGAAGCTTTTTATGTTCAGGTCAACCAGATCCAGAATTATTCTGTTGTAAGCTGCCTTAAAGATTTATTGTCTGACTGATTGCAGTTGTCTTGACTTTACCTTACCCTTTCCCAAGAAGTAATAATGTATGATGTTATTACCATTTTAAATAGCATACACTGTATGTTCTGTTTGTAAAATGTTGTAAATTGTAATATTTTGAAAGGTTCTCACATGACCAAGTGTCTGATTACTGGATGTCCTAAAAATGAAGATGGGCACATTGTGAAATATAGTAAACTGGTTGTCTGGTTATATTATAAATACTAGTGAGTTTACTATGTACTTCAAGAAATCTGTCTTCTTCATTTACAGTAGCACTACTGCTTTTGCGTTAACAGTAAAGTCCCATATACAGTAAGTTACTGTAAATGTAATAAAAATACCAACAATGCAGTGCATATTACAGTAGTTAACCGTAAATAATATAAATTGTATTTTACTGGACTTTTTGCGGTAAGTAACTGTAAACTTACGGCAAAGTCTAACAGTGTACTTCAATAAATCTGTCTTCTTCATTTACAGTAGCACTACTGCTTTTGCGTAAACAGTAAAGTACTGAAAATTCACATATACAGCAAGTTACTGTAAATTTAATAAAAATACCCACAATGCAGTACATATTACAGTAGTTAACCGTAATTAATATAAATGGTATTTTACTGGGCTTTTTTTGCGGTAAGTAACTGTAAAATTATGGCAAAGTCTAAAAGTGTGGGTGTTATACATGTTCATTAAGAAACAATTCTCACTCTGAAATTGCTAGTAAATTTCACAACAATTGCAAAGAAACGGCAAGCACAACCCATTCTCACAGGAAAATGTAACTATTTTACAAGGTGGCGATTTTGTATGAATTCGTACAATGTAAATCGTACGCAAATGTGTGATTTTAGGAAAATAGTAAGCATGAAGGTCCTCGCTTGACCCCGCCCATAAACCTAACCTTCACTGGAGCATAAGCAGATCATACAAAAAATATGATTTAGCTACTAATTCGCAACAACTTAAAATAGTTACAATTTGGCAACAGAATTAAATTTGAATTAAATGTAGTCAGATTGAACTAAAATGGTATTTTCTTGTAAAGCATACTGCCATATTATTAAGTTAAACGAGTGCGCTGTGTTCTAGTATCATCCTTTGTTCTCCACCACAAAGTGCATTTGTCAAGTTAACTCAGATGAACAGTTTGTAAGGGAATGCAGTGACTCATTCTAGGTGCATTAACTCCTTTGAATAGCTTAATGGTTTAGTTGCCCGAAGGCCACTGAAACCCAGTGAAACAAACGTAAAACCTAACTCAAGCTGCTGAGACGACAACAACATGTAAGCTTAGTTTGAGAGACTACTAAGTAAATGTTAAAAAAAGAACCTTGACAAAAACGGTTGTCTTTCTTTGTGGCATTATTGGAGTCATGATAAATTGAGATGAGGGTAAATACTTTTGAGCAGTTGAAATGCCTTGTGTGACATGTTATACTCCATCTAAAACTAACTATTACTATTATATATATATTGATGTTGATAAAATGTTATGCTTCAACTATAGCCATGTGGTGATATCTGGAATAATTCAGTGTTATGTGCTTTGCTTCAAAACAGAAATAGGGATTTTAAAGACAGCTTGATGGCGATGAGAAGTGCAGTTTGAATGACTCCGAGTGTAAATGTCAAATGACCTCAGTCTTTACAGCTGAAGCAAGGCTATTTCCCAAAAGGCCATTGCAGGAGCAGGACTCCATCCTCTATGGCATTTCTCTGTCATTGGCCTTATAAAGCTGCAGGATTTGTGTGAAGCTTCTATTAATTTCTCTCTTTGTCTTTCTCTCTCTTTCTCTATCTCCCCTTCTCCATTGCATTCATTTCATCCTCATATAACCGCACCATTCGGTTAAAACAGTTCGGATTTTTTTTCTGAGTGAGTGAGTGTGTGTGTGTGTGTGTGTGTGCTTGTGTATCTCAGGCATACGGCCTGGACAAGTGAAGTAAATGCAATTCAATTAGATACTGCCCTCAGGCCTGTAGTGTTCCTGCGTCTCTCCATCGCACATATTTATCTTACATAACTCGCAGGAACTAGTCCGTCCATTACTGCACACTCACTTTTTAAGTGCTTCAGCCCAGAGAATAACAAATAAAGATGGTTGAAGGCAGTGTGTTTGTAAAATAGCTGCCTGAAAGTATTGTTACGTTGGGGGATTTATATTTTCCTGTCAGCAAGGATTATGATTCTGGATTTAGTTGTCATCGCATGTCTAATGCTCAAACCAGTCCGTCAAAAGAACTATTGATTGAGAGGCTTACCGGCTATTTAGTGATTAAATTGAATTATGATTTATTTTTCAACAAATAAGATGGTTTTAGGATATTAAAGTGAAGCGACAGACTGACGTTTCTTCATGAGGCTATTATCTATGCATCAGTGGACGATAGAGCGAATCAGTTATCCGATTGTTTCTTTCTGGTGTTGCACAATGGTCTCCATTCAGGTCAGACTAGAGAAGACTCTCAGCTACGTCTTCAGCAGGATTCTGTTTCCTTAAATATATATAATACTTCATGTTAGTAACTAGGGGTGAGCCTAAAAGGGCAAGGAATGTGTTCACTTTAATTGAACCAACCCTGACAATCTTTCACTCTGCTAAGATTCATATCCCCTATCCACTCGTGTGCTCCAAAATTGTCATAACACTTAAACAGGCCATTTTGCTGCCATATATTACTCTAAAGCCTCATCAACTCGTTCTTTTAAACTTTTTTTTGTTATCTATTATTGTGTTTAAGATATTAATGTTTTTGTCCTAGCCTTTTGCTTTATAGCTTTATAGAAAACTGGAAAAGCAGTTGACAGACGGAAGTAAGTAGTTTCTGTGACTGTACAAACCTCATGAATATTTAATGAGGTGACCGCTGGGGCAGTTTATGATTGGTTGTTTGTTGCTAAACCATTTGCTGTAGCTTCACACTGTACACATTTGCCATCACATTTAGATGCTAGTTAACCATGTTCCGGAGCAGGGTTTCATAACCCTGAATAGAAAGCAGTGTGATGATGTAAAAAGTCTGCTTTGCTGTATCCATTCTTCCACTTCTTCAGTTTGTAAGCTCCTCATTTCTCTCTCTCACTCTTCCTGTTATATAGATGATTTAACTGATGAATCAAGCTGAGCAATGCACAGGCAGCAGAGATATGTTCCCTCTGTTGCCGTTCACTGTCTGTGTGCATCAGTCTGAGTTCTAGAAGCAGAGTCCTGCCATGCATGTAGCAAGTGCCTCTCTGAGCTCCAAGACACTCAGCTGTCACACATCTGTCTGCCTGATTGCTCTTCTCTCTGGGTGAAAAGTGTAAAGTATTTCCTCAAGCTGCTCGGTTGGATGTTAAAGTTGGCAAAACCTACCCAATTTGCAAATGCCTGTTATAGATCTTATTATGAGCAATGCATCCATGCATGTTCATTTTTTTATTATTTAAATCTGACCTTGTAATTTTAACCCTCTGGTGCTCCTCAATTGGGAGTCACACTTGTTATCTTAGTCAAAAGTGTCAGAAGAACACCAGAGGGTTAACATGTCATAACTCAAACTTCCAGTGAAAATGACTAACTTCACTCTGGTGACATATGCTGGAATTGTTTAGTCCTCTTAAAGTCGCCATGAAACGAAAGTTGCGACAGATTTTTCTCCACTGACATAATGTCTGAGGGAAACGGCTTCTCGAACAAGAAACCATGTAGGACAGGACTTGATTTTGTCCATCAGGATTTGATTGGATCGTTGGATCATTGTGGTTGGCTATCGTTGTGATGAAGGTTGTCCCGCTATCAGGCCCGTAAACACGAGAAGAGATGTCATTTTGAGTGATTTGATTAAAGTTTACAAGGGCACATGAATAAAAAAAAAAAGACGAGCACGGATAAATCATTAATAATAAAACCTGTAATATTCCATAAAACAAGAATTGTCCATTTTGATTTTTTACACAGTCTCACTCCCTCCACAATCAATTGACTGCAAGCTATTTTTTAAGTGCAGCGCTCACTTTTCAAAATTCAACAACCGGTGTTTGGAACCAAGTCCCCACTCTATATATATTTTTATTTTCAATAATCCGTTACACTTGGATGTATATATATGTCGCAATATGTAATCGAAGATCTGTCGTTATTTCTGTTCAAATATATCTCAAAACATCTACAATATTAGGGATGCACCAGCTATTTTTTGGCAAATACTGATATTGATTCTAACGAACAACTGTAGGCTGTCCTTTGTTGTTTGATTAACATTAAAACACAGACAGCAGCACAGCTCGAATATTAGGCTGCTGTCACTTTAAGAGCTGCACGGATCCAATATACTGATACGCATTTTATTTCTCAACTGTTTACGTTCATTTAAGACATAACCAACTATGTTTTTATATAATTTTGTGTGATTTAGAAAAAGTGAATAAGGAACTCAATTCAGTATTTGCGAGCGGTTTAAAACATGCGTTTTCTGGGCGGCGCGTTGAATGTGTGAGTACGCAAAACTTCTCACACAGTGAGTAGAACGGAATTCTCTTTCTTGTCTTCTTGCACTTGAATATTTAAAATTGCAAGGCTTAAAACTTTAGTAAAGATGCAGTTCGGTCCGTTGTTACGACCGTCTTTCACGATTTTCCTCATTGTCGAGTCCTGCTGTATTTTGTACAGATTTTGACCGATAAATATCGGCGGCCAATACATTTGTGCATCTCTAATCTTTATAATTTAAGGTAAATGTTTTTGCAGTTTTACACATTTTATGAGGTTCATAATGTTTACACTGGCTGATAGAAATGTGACCCTGGATCACAAAACCAGCCATAAATCGCACAGGTATATTTGTGACAATAGCCAACAATACATTGTATGGGTCAAAATTATAGATTTTTCTTTTATGCCAAAAATCATTAGGATATTAAGTAAAGATCATGTTCCATGAAGATATTTTGTAAATTTCCTACGGTAACTATATAAAACATATATTTTTGTGAGTGGATGCAGCACAATCGCCAACATAAATGGACAACTTTAAAGGCGATTTTCTCAATATTTAGATTTTTTTTGCACCCTCAGATTCCAGATTTTCAAATAGTTGTTTCTCGGCCAAATATTGTCCTATCCTAACAAACCATACATCAATGGAAAGCCTATTTATTCAGCTTTCAGATGATGTATACATAAAAAAATATAAATGTACAAATAAGACGTGGTCCAGGGTCACAAATAAATATTTAGCTTGTCTCAGATATGGGCAAATCGAAATATCAATATGTCATACTAATGTTGTATCGAGAATATTGATCCTCACATAAAATATGAATCCTAAATGTTTTTCTTTCAATTTATTTAGCACAAAAATGTATGTATCATGACCTTCAAAGTAGATAGGAACTATTTATCATTATCTCAACTGAAAATGCTGAAAAATACATTTGTTTAGGACTGTTTAATGTTAATTCTGTTTTTCATATTAATTAGTTACATTATGTAATTAGTAATCACAACAACTTTTTACTTAATAGATGCATCAGCGTTGACATTAGCAATACTTGTCTTATTTATTATTGGTATCAGATTGGAAGGAAATTCACTCACCCCTAGAGGCTTTCAAAAATAAAAGCTACACAAGTGGAAGTGCTGTGAAATAAGGATTTTTGTATTAACAATGCTTATGCAGTTCTGTAATTTTACTTCAGACACAGAGCGTTACATACATACCATCTCTTCACTGCCTTTAACACAAACACAGAATAAAAGTACCAAATCACTCGCAGAACTTTTCAGACTCTAACCCCTCCAATCCCCTGCATGTGACCCGTAAGCTAGCAGAAAATCTCCAGATGATCTTCAGCTAGCACATAGTGAGCTAATTACACTGAAGTTGAAATTCATGTGGTGTAAAGTCACCATGCTCAGCTTTGAAATGGAGAAAATAAGGAAAGATTTAAACAAGTGCAAAGCTTTGCAGAGGTGAGGAGAGTGAAAAATACACATTAAACCATTCAAACCATTTAGGTGGGGTTTGATTAAGAAAGAGTACAAATGCAATGCTCTTATGAGAGTTAACACTGGGAACGTTTTGGGAATGCTTAACTCAGGATTGGTACTTTAAATGTCCTGTTACTTTTGTTACCGTCAGCAGCTTTGTATTAGCCTGGGTGCACATACTTCCAGGAAAGAGATGTGAATTTTAGTTTCCATGTATACAAACAACAAATACCAACCAAAGAGCGCAACAATCAGCCGATCAGACTCCACTCCACATATACAAGGTAATTGCTACAACCCAGAAGGCTTCAGTAACGGGACCCCCAATTTAGTGTAACCGTATGGCTCTGAGCCTGAAGTTGGCATCCTTTTAGGAACAAGTAAATGGCCGCATGGCTGCATGACCACACTGGGGTATAAGGCAGTGCGCCATCTGTGCATCTGGACACAGCCATAATGGCAGAGGGAGACTGTAGAAACACATGCTGTTTTTTTTCTTTTTTACATTAGGTTGAACACACATTTATGTTTTCAGCTATTGACACATACATAACCTGTTCTGAAAGACCTAAATAACCCAGCAGATTGCGTGTGTGTGTGTGTGTGTGTGTGTGTGTGTTTTAACTTTTTTTTGACTCAGGATAGAATAGAAAATATAATTTTCTCAGTATAAAAACGTAGAAGTCAATGGAAATTCTCCAACGTCACTGTTAAACAAATGTGTGTATGAACATGGCATGAACATGGCACAGATGCAGAGAGAGGAAAACCGAGAGCCAGGCCCCAGCTGGAAGAGAGATAATAGCACACATTAACTCACTCTGTACCACCCAAACTCCTTGCAGTGAGAACTGGGACCGGCCCCTCCGTCTTCTACCTCACTACACACATCCCATTTAGCCCTAATCTCACTTTAGCTCCCCTAAAATAACATTGTTAAATCCACTAATCGCCCTAATCAACCATGAAAGCAAGGGTGGCAGGTATAGTTCACTAAAATGTGTTATTTCTCTGTTCGTCTGTTTATTTCAGGTTGCCATTTGGGGTTTAGTAGTGGATGTGATAGGATCCATTTTGGCTGAATTGCTTTTTTCCCTCCTTAATTCTCATAGCTTCGTAAATAATGCAAGTCAAAAGAAATGTAGTTTTGTCATTTTCTAGGAATTGGACGTGCTAAAAATAGAATGCCATAAGTGTCCAGAAAAGACACAAAGAGCGGCAATAGAATAAAGAAACGAGTACTTTGCCGCTCAAACATGATCTTTTTTTTTTATTCTCCCTTTCTCTATTTCTACATGTCCCTCTCATATGGAAATGGCTGTGTCTGGCATTAAATATGTAAAATTAGCACTTTAAGTAGAACACATTTCTGTGTTGCGCTCCGAGCTTGCCCAAGCTCAGGCATGCATATGATATGCAATTGGTCGTCCCCATGGCAACCCAGATTGGATGAAAAGGTTTAGTGAGTGAAAGTGGATCAGATTGGGATGATTTTTTATTTAGTGAGTTTATTCATGGCGTAACTCACACCAAGTGTCTGCTAGAAATGCTGTATGTGTCTCTGTGGGGCGAGAGAGCTAGACAGACAATGAGGTGGAGAGACGCATAACTTCATGCTGTTTTTAAAATGGCTATTTGACTAATGTAGAAAAATACTGTTACTGGTATTAAAGGGTTAGTTTACCCCCAAAAAATAAGTATTTTACTCCAAACCTGTAAGACTTTTGTTTGAAACACAAATTAAGATATTTTAAAGAAATCTGAGAGATTTCTGACCCTCACTTGAAAGTCCATGCAACTACCAATTTGACGCTTTTAAAAGTTCATAGAGGTCGTAAAATGGTGTATTGGGCGGTTTAGCCAGACATTACTGAAGAAGAGACATGATCACTTTATATAATACACATATTTAATTTAGGCTTTTATTATATAGACATTCATCAACTCACACATCAGTTATGGTAAAAGGAAGTTCAACCATGTTGAACCAATGAGGTTCATTCTCGTGTTACGCAGCACGTTTGAGCTTCCGCAAGAACCAATGAGATTCATTCTTGTGTGTTATGCAGCACGTTTGAGCTTCTGTAAGAACCAATCAGGTTCATTCTTGTGTGTTACGCAGCACGTTTGAGCTTCCGCAAGAACCAATGAGATTTATTCTTATGTTACGCAGCACGTTTGAGCTTCTGAAAGAACCAATAAGATTTTTTCTTGCTGCTAAGCAAGCACGTTGAGCTTATGTTTACAGTTCTCTGACCAATGTTTATATGTGGATAAATTCAATCTGTTCGTCATATAGGCTATAAAGCAATCCAGTCTCTTCAGAAAATTTGGAGAATATTCTGTTTTAATTTGCTGGTTTTTACAGACAGCTCCATGTTTAAAGTGTCTTAAAGAAAAAATGTAATTACTGTATTTACACATAATAAACACATGAAGCTGTTGACTCTTATTACAATGCATCTGCTGAGTTTGACCACATCAGCTCATATTCTGCTCATTCCAGCTGTATCACCTTCATGCTTTCCATTGCTTTGTCTTCTCATTACAGATGGTACTCAACCAGAATGCCTATTACCGCCGCGACAGGCACCGCGGCAAAACTACCGCGGTAAAAATAATCCAGTCGCATTTCAAAGTCATTCGCGAAATGACCGCCAGGTGGCGCAGAGGGACATTGTGCAAAACAGCAGCTATTGCCGTATTTTGAAATGTAAGCGGGGTTAATGTCAATTAACAGATGAAATAGGCTACTACAGAACATTGTTTAGGACAGAAAAATAGAATCATAATTTAAAAATAGAGACGAGAACAATATAGCCTTTATTTCATATTGTAGCCTAGACGTCGGTGGGCGACATAAGCCTATTGCCCGTTGGGAGCAGCGTGATAAAATAATAATAATAACAAAAATAACGAACAAAAATAAATTAGGTGCAAAGAAGCTGATTATTTGTTTACTACTCTATTGAGGAATGAGACGGATGATGAGCGCTTCTCTGGAACAGATTGGATAAACCGGGCATTTCCAAATGAGTAAATTCATGGCCGAGTGGTAGAACTTACGTATCGGTCATTTAGACGACACGGGTTCGAATACCGTACAAACAAAGATTATTGTACATTTTATATTAGCCTATTAATGCATGTCATGGCCTATTATTAATGCAGACAATCAAACAAACAAAACATTTTTTTATACAGGATAGCCTTTTTTTTTGGTTCCTATATAGGCTAGAGTTTGTAAAACTCGTTAAAAATAAACGTTTTAAGCAAGGTGCGATTTGCCAGGGGGAACGGGGATTTCCTTCTGGTCTAAACATCCCTGCTTCTGCTGAATTATTTTAACCCCCCCCTCCCTCCACAGTAATCAATGCTATAAATTACTTCACCAATAGACCATTTATAATATATAAAATAAAGATATGCAACAGGCACGTTTAAACGACAAACAATAAAATCAGAACCAGTTTCAGTTCATGGTTCCAGTGCCTTATGCATGCACGGCTTTCAAAATGTCACAAAGCATTTTTAAATTATTTTGAATGAAATATTGAAGTTTATAATTAAGTATTTTGGCACACCACGCCCAAATGGCGCTATCCATTGTTCTAAAGTCGGGTTTTATTCTGGCATGTTGAATCAGTGGTGTAGTCTACGTGATACGCAGGTATACGCCGTATACCCACTAGAAAATGCCAAGTATTTCCGTATACCCACTAAAAAAAGCGTGAGGATACGTAACAACTTCGTTTTGTGACAGAACTTTCACACTTTCATTCATAAATTCACCGCGTCTGTGTTTGCAATGGACACAGATCAAATCGCGTGAATATTAAAAACTCAAAGAGACTGCAGTTGTTCAACGCGTCTCTGGGAATGAGCGCTCAATGTGTGCTCTACTACACACACACACTGAAGCAAGCGCGTGCTTGTGTCAGCGCTTCACTGTAGCTATGAGGACATGATGTAGGCTACACATGACACATGAACTTCATCACAAAGCTGCTATGAGAGTCACTTCATGAGAATTTCACCATTTCATTTGATAAAACTATCGTCATTCATTCGTATCATACACACACAGAAACTGTAATGTCTTTACGACAACCTGTCAAAATAAAAGTTCGGTATAAACTCAAAGAAATTATGAAAGAAATTGCACAGTAAAATGTACTGTAAAATAATAATAATGATGAAATCTATTAAAACTTATTTTAAAAAGGAATATCACACAAGTTTCCATACATGTTTTAATTTAAACAGTAAAATTGCCAAAACAATAACACAATTTTCTTTCAAAAGCACCATTTCTAAAAGTACATTTGTATTTGTGCCTATAATGTTTTATTTTTATTTTTTTTTATTGTCAGCTGATAAAACCTGTGCTTCAGGGACCATATTCATATAACATCTAAGGCTAAATGTAGAAAATCAGTCCAGTCTCCTCAGCTGTAAATGTCATTGGCTGTTAAAGTCTTGTGTTGCTTATAATAAATTGACATGTTGATAACACTTAGTCTCATAATGCTCTCAATTACATGTCGTTGCATACTGTATGCATTAGTGAGTGTGGTGGTGCTTATGGGGTGATGAGACGGGTTGGGTTGGGTATACTCACTACAAAAAACTAGACTACACCACTGTGTTGAATTAGTGTTCGGCAGATGCGGCTGCGCGTTCATTTGGATTTATTTTTCTCATAACAGACATCTAAAATAACTTAGGCCCTAATAGGCTACTCTGTAGTTTTTTTAGTCATACAGATCAGAGTAGAGTAGCCTACATCGTTCAAAACTGTAAACTTGTATTCATATTCAAACTTGTATTCAAAAGTTTATATATCGTCGTCTCTAGTCTCCGGGAACTGCGCGTCACAAAAATGAACCGAAAGCCACTTTCCTCCGCTCAGTCACGATTAGAAATTGGCCATGTCTAAGCCTTTAAATGTCTAAATATTTAATAAATGTTATCTGATTAGGTAATCCGTATGAAAATGAGAGGTGCAGAGGATCTACGCAAAAGCTGTGAGCGCTTCCCAATGATGAACGGACAAGGATGAAAATATCGCTATAATTAAATGTAGTCTAGGCTAAATCGCCCTGAATTAAATTGTAAAAATAGATTAGATAATTTATTTGTCGAAATGTTGCGATATTGTTTCATTTAAGTTCATAAATATTATATACATGTTATTTAGTTTAGCAGCAGCACAAAGCACTGTGGTTCGAGATTTATATATAAAATAATAATAATAGCTAATTCACAAATCGCGCACCCTGGTTGTAAGGATCCAAAGATCCCCGTGGAATTTAACATTGAGTTGACCATTGTATTCATGACAACAAATGAACATGCGTTTGAACAAATGAACATGCGTTTGTATTTAGGTTTGCTTGGAAAAAGCTGGCCCAAACCGAGGTAGTGTTTTATTTCTTCAATTATTGAAATAATTAAATGTTTATTAATAAACTTTTATGACAGAAATATTAGCCTACATGTAGCCTAAATAATTTAATTATTTCATTATCAACACTTTACTAGCCTAATGCTACGTCTAGAATTAAGTGTGAATTCCGACTTCTCTTTGTTTTAAGTCGGTCTCAAACTCAGATCGCCTGTGGGGGGTTGGGGGTTCAGGAGGTGTTAATGTTCTGTCTTTCATATGCAGAGTGAGCCTGATGACCAGGCAAAGGCAAAATACTTTTAAAGATAAATCTCTCGATGTGTCCAAATGTAGGCCCTTAAATTATAAATATTGTAGTATGTATTGTATTTAAAGAGGTTTCGTTTCACACACACTGTCAGTTGAAGTGTTCAATCCATTTGTTTCAACTGGTTTTGTAGAATTTTAACACGTTTGAGTAGTGTGTTTGTCAACAATCTGGCATTATCTAAACATGAACTATCGACGAAACGCGTTCTTGCCAACTAAACGAATGCAAGTGAGCAGCAGATGCAGAGCTCTTTTATTCTCGATCCACCTCGTTTTATTGTACGGTGAATTCAACCAGGCATTCTGTTTGAAGCAAGACTCAATCATTTGTTACAGTTTTTTTTTCGTGATTTGTATGGATGACACACAGCGACATCAGTATTATCAGCTGTATAATGGGGTTTTACCCTGAAATCTTGTTTAATGTCGAGAGAGACCCGGCGCGCGCAGTGCAGGGAGACTAAATAAACTAAAATAAAAGAGATCCAGCGCGAGAGAGAAGCAGAAAATCTTAATTTATGTTGCTTTGAACTATTTTCGTTTTGTAGACTAGCCTACTATTTTAATTGTTTATTTAGCTGCAATTTCTTTGGCAATACAGATTTAAAATGTCGCAAGAATAAGATTATGTTTCTTACTTAATAAACTCTAACTCGATGCAACCCTGTTTTAAATAAATAAACTGCCCCCGACACTTTATTTAAACCTTGAAATGTCCAGGATCTGTTTTTAAAAATGTCTTCCTTTGCTATGGCGGGTATCAATTGTCAGTCATCTCAATGTCATGGATGATTCACAAAACAATAATTTAGCAGATTAAAGTTAGCTTCGTCATTTTCATTTTCTGACGCGATCGGCTGATAATCTTCCTTCATCAGTGTTGTCGTCTGTGCAGCGGCTCTACTGGAAAGTAGCAAATGTATGTTGTAATGTGCCATTGATAATTAAACAAAACGCTTGACTTCAAATAAACAGTTACCTATCTAAGCATCAAGAATGGTAAAACATTTAACGCTGTCAGCCAAAACTGAGATTCGATATCGCATCGCGAGAAGCTCCGTGAAGCTCGTGCTGTTGCGTTGTCCACTAGGCTATCGTCGGTCCGCTGATTAGATATTGCTCTTGCAAAGCCTCATTGATGTAGCCTAATATTTTTCTATTGCAATGTTGAAATGTTTTCATTATTTATTAAATGTATTAGGCCTACATTTAATTTCAGTCTTGTGATTATATGAATTAATTTAACTACATGTTTAACTTGAATTGATCTGTTTTACCACATTTCAATCACTCTCAATGAGCCGCGGCGCGGCGGAAGATTACGCAATAGAGAGAATAAACTGACACTTTTCAAAGTCTGCGATTGTAGCGCCTCTTAGCGGTCAAAGGCAGCAAATACACCCCCGCAATTTTACCGCCGCGGGAACGGCGGCGGTAAAAGTCTCATTCTGGTTGAGTACCATCTGTATATCGACTTGCTTGCATCAATGTGTAATATATATTTTTTCCATCCTTACCTTTTTTTTTCCTCTCTCACTTTTTCCACAACGTGTTTGCAACACATTTGTTTTCTATCACAGTGGGGACTTTCCATTAACATTATGTTTATATTAAACTAAATATATTTTCTATCCCCTAAACTTAACCCTCATAGAAACTTTTTTTCACTTTAGATTTTTAGATTTTCATTAAGATATTTACTAATCTTTATTCCTCAATGTGTGTAATTTCACATTTTACATTGAGCTAAACCTGACTATCCTGACACACTTCGACAGTAATACATTAGCTTTAATGTACTCTCTCTTGCTGTAGTCTTTGTGTCATTGGTTTCATATTGCTGTGACTAAATTAATCATTTAAAGGGAAAGTGGAGTGCGAGTAAAGCTGAGGAAATGTATATAGCTGTGCCATTACACAAAAATGAAATTTTTAGAAATTTTTATTTTTCTATTGTTAACTAAATTAATTAACATTGCCGAGAGAACCATAAGAGAATGAAATAATTTTTAAAAATGTAAAACTTTACTTAGTGGTTGTTTAATATTTTATTTCCCCCAACAATATTGTCCCAGCAAACTTAACTGAGACAGTATCTTGTAGCTGGTTGGTATATGCTATTCATGTGGATTTTGTAATAATTTGCCAAAAGCAAACCTCAAGAACATTATCATCATAAAAAAAAAAAAAAAAAAAAATGAAATCAATTTTTAATCGGTGGTGGCACCTCTGAAGTGACTTATAGTGCTTTTCTTTTTTTGTCTGCCAATGACGTCTTTCTGAAGCCCAGAGAAGACCAACCATATGTGCTATGATAAATGTAATTAAATATTCAAAAGGTTAAAGGGCTGCTTATTGTTAAGTCACAACATTTTAAATTAACGCACTCTGAAAGAACACAGCGTGCGTTTTTAAGGCTTAACCGGTACCTGTATAGAACAATATTTTTTTCATTGGAGAGTATTTTGTAATTGTGCAAAAAAAGTTTCATGCATTTAAAAAAAAAAAAACAGTCAAATGTTCCAGCATACTCTTCAAACAGACTCCAAATCTGCCATGTTGTTACGGCTTTAAACACTGTGATTTAAGACTATCCATAGTTTCCGTGACAACCCAAGGGAATCCCAGGCAACATGTTTATGATTTAGCACCGTGCCTACCTCGAGCTCTGTAGTGTCAGCGATATGGCCAGGGGTTTGAAACCCTAACGTTAGCCCACATGTTTCTGTTTTGACTGTGCAAGTGCTGGGAACCTCTCCGAGTTATTATGCTGCTTATTCAGTGCCTTAATCACCCCATACAGTACCTGCCCTCTGTCCTCATCCCATAATGCACTGCCTCAAGCAACCGGTGGCCATTTTGGCTTTGAACCAAGCCCTAATGAAGAGGCATCTGTTTCGATGGATGTTAAACACCGCTGTTGACTTTCATTTCTCTTCTTGTCCCTCGTCCGTCCCTGGAGGATGGAGGGATGATAATGGATGGATGTAGGGTGCCTGTTTTTCTGCAAAATGTGAATTTGACGCCAGCCCTTTCTCTTCCTGGCTGCGGCCTAATCAATCATAACCGATCACAAATTCATCAGCTTGAATCAATTTCGGACCGTTAAGATTAGAAGCAGAAAAGTTTGCGGGAGGCTCTTTCTTCCTATGCCTAATTCGTTTCATTTAGGACAAATTAACCCCAATGCCTTTTAAGGGTAACCATAAGTCTAGTCATTACGGGTCTCTCCAGTGTATTTTTGAGACTTATCAAAACAAAAATTATTGTTTATGTTCAATGCCAAGTTGCATTCAGATTCTCATAAATTTCTCAAATGCCTCAAATACGAATTTATTTAAATTCACTTCACATGAAAGCATATAAAAAAAAAAAAAAAAGCAATGCCAACTTCATGGCAATTACTCATACGCTTTCCTTCCACATATTTAAACACTTTAGCGTCCAGCTCTACGTCCGGAGTAGTGTATCTGTTTTGTAAATATTGATTCCAACTCAATTGCCAATGACAACTCAAAGAAACCTTTGCATTCATCAGCATTAAAGGCCCTGGGACAAATACTGTGCCTTCAAAGGCCTTCACCCATCCAGCAATTAGGGCTAATAGGTTCTGCGGGCCAAAATCTTCCCCTTCCTCCACTGCTTCTCTCTCGAGCAATTCGCCGCCCCCCTCCCTTCACCTTGGGGTGGTCACAACCAGGGGGCCAAGCACAGGAAGTTGGTCAGCTTTGAAGATCGGAATTGTAGGTCCAAAGAGCACTTTCAGGGGTGAGCTATGGTCAATTTGGTGTTTCATATTCATTTAGGGGTGTGAAGGTGGAGATATCACTGCTGCAACCTCTGACCCAATCCGAAGGTGAAAGGAAATATTTCTCTCTGTAAGACATTCTCGTTTCTTTGTCAATGGATAGTACGCCGAAAAGCCTAAAAGCATTTGACCCTCTTAAATGGAAAGTTCACCCAAAAAAACATGTTGTTTGGACCCCATTCATTGTATGGAAAACAAAAGTTTTTGGTGAACTATCCCTTCAAGTTATTTCTTCCAAATCAACTCTAGTTTTTATACTTTCTATTGGTCATTTTTCAGACACAGCTTTATTTAATAAAAAACATGTTATACGTTTTGAAAGCTCTTCTCGCTAATCCTCCTACGCTAGTTTTTGACATATTTGGCCTTTGAGCCCAAGCGCATGGTAAACCTATTTCATACTAAATGAAATATTAGCTCTTCAACCTGCTGCAATATTAAACCCAGGAATACGCCAATGTGATTGTTTATTGTGTTTAAAACCTGACGTTGGATCGCCCGTAGGAAACCATAGCGGCGGTCTTCCAAACCAGAGTCACGCACAACCAGGTTTGTGAATCCGGTTGGCAGCAGTATGAGTTTCAGTGCCGCCTCCGTTGAGGTGAGCAGAGGTGTCAGTTTAAACTAACGTGAAAGGGCCCGGTCGCTTTCTCTCTGCTCCAGGCTTTTTCAGTCCAGCACAGCCCCGTCAGGATCCCGTTTCCCCCTGGCGACCGACTCCTCCAGCACCAGACGCTCAAATCAGTCACAGATTGGCACGAAGAAGAGCAGAGAGAGCATGAAAAAGAAAGAGAAATGGGAGGAAAAGGAAATCCTAATGAATAACATTTGGGGTCCACACCTTGTCTGTCTATAGACCCCCCCTCATTTTTTCCATTCAGGCTTAACACTTTGATCACACATTCAATTTGTAAATGTTACCAATGACCTCAGTCCCTTTTTCTTTCCCAACTTCTCCCGGTCTGTCTCTCTTGCTTCTCTCTATAGCAGAGCTCAGCCCCCGGGCTGTCGATTAGGTTTCAAAGTGTTGATCCTCATCTGAAATCTATTGCTGTTATAAAGTGGAGTCGTCGGAGAATGTCCATCACCATGCGATCTGTAATCTGTGATCCCTTTGCTTTGGGAATATGATGGTATTTTGTTTCAGTCGGTGCCCTGCAAAAGGGCATCCAACACACGTTTTTGGGGGTATATATCAATTTTTCTTTGCTTTGATTTTCCCCCCCTTTCCATTTTGAATGACTTTCAAATGTGAGTGTGTTTTGGACTTAATACTCACTGATGATAAAGGTATTTCTAAATCGGTCATTAAGTTTTCCTTGGTAATATTTGATGATGAAATGCATAATTTTTCAAAGAGAAGATGGTTTTATCTGTCAACTGTGTCTACAGAGATTGGTGTAATTTCTGCTCTGGGAAAACACAGCCCAGCTTGAGCGGCTTTTCAGCTCTCTCTCTCAGTGTCCGGTACCACAAAAGGCCGATAACATGAATATTGGCGTTGTCCCTCAACACTTCCAATGGAGAAATTCCTGGGTAATCGTTGGCGAGGTCCACGGCGATTTTGACTAGATTAGCCCTTCCTTCTTATCCCCATTTAGATATACTTTAATGGATTTAGTTATTTCTAAGTGCTGACACATAACTTAGAAGTTGTCAGAACTTGTGGAGGGCTCATTTCTATATCCTGCTTTTTATGTATTACAGTGTTTCTAGTGTTTGCTGAAGCACTCGCACAACGTTTTTCTAAAGTCATTGATGTGTTGTTTGCTGAAATAAACGAAAAACAAGATTACTATTTGGAACTTTTAGTTTGAAATTAAATTTTAGGTGTTCAAAGTTAAATAAAAAAAAGAACAACAAAAACAACATAAAAAAAGATTAGAGATTAGATTGGATACAGTTCAAGCCGATAGTTCAAGTCAGGTTTGCCGCGTTGTTAACAGAACTTAATCAGAAATCACTCACAAACTTCTTCACTGGAGTCTCTATGTCAGGTATTTCTGTGATCAGTGTCTTCCACCGCGAGCCAGGACTCCAGGTGCTGAAAGAGAACTAAAGAAGGGGGTTTGTACTGACCTTATCAGCATCTAACCCCTGTCATATCACAGCCTTTAGAGGCACACACACATCTCAACACCACACACACACACGCACGCACACCTCAACACGAACACTCGTTTCAATGTCATCCATTACATGGAATCCGCCGCTCTTATTTTATAGGTTGTAATATTTGAACAATTTACAGAATGTATGATGCACTCTAAGATCCTCTAACTCTGAGCATCTTTCAGAAATCTATAGGAAACCAGCTACAGTAAAAATCCAAATAAATGGGATCCAAATAAAGTACAGTAAAAGTCAAGTACAGTTGCATATCAAAAGGTTTATTTTTTTTACACATCAATCAGAATCAACTTTTTTTTTCTATGATCTAATATCACATCTTGAAATTTGTCAAAATTAATATTCTGTTATAACTTAGTTGTTACAAAACCGTATTATGTTATGTGTGGAACACAAAAGGTGAATTTGTAAAGAATGACTGAATGAGGACCAGGGCAACTTGTGTGTTATATTTCAAGTGGTGAACAACAACTTTTTGATCTCTTCATCACACAAAACTAGTGTGTGTCTATTTAAAATGAAGTCATGTAAATTACTTTTATGATATTTTTATGGTGTTTTGTGGTTCAAAATGTCTTTTTCTAAAGATTTTTCGTAGTCTGAAGATACTCTCACTAAAGCAATTTCTACTTGAGGAGACATTTCCATTACTTAGTCTCGCATATGGAACGCGTAACTGCCCCTCGGCTTTATACGCCGTAATATCACTCACAGCAAGAGAAAACCTGACAGAAAGCCTGTCTCATCTTTTAAAGGCATTAGATGTGTCTCATATATAGAGAGACAGTGATGGCGAACACACTTCACATGAAATGTGCATGATTAATTGAAGAATCTGTCAAAGGGCCGTTCTTATTAAATTAATTTGTCTGAGGAAAAGAACAATTTAGAATAAAGCAAATTATGGAGAGCAATGATTTCACTGAAGCTACTATATTAACATCCAAAAATATAATGTTTGACAACTAGTCTTTCATTCCAGCCAACGCAAACACCTAATTGGGCACCATAGAGCAACTGTTTGCAGACAGCAAATAAAGCTACCACGGCTTTAGTTTGTGCGGAAACATTTGCCCATGTGTGTGAGGCGAAAGACAGACATTTAGGGGGCAGCACACTGGAGATGTTGCACACGCTCAAACACTCCTCAAGATTGCCCCCAATAAACGCATCCACAGACATTCATGCGTTTCGGCATCTGCAATATTGATCATGTAGCAGAGGCGGGTCGGAGGTTTGAAAGCTTTTACAGTGTAGGGAGCTAAAAACGCCTTGTGGGCTCCTTAAGGTGAAATGCTGCACGTCGCTTCAAAAACGAGCCTTTCCCATCCCAGAGGCCCCCAGAGCCACAGCAGCAACTCTACACGAAATGCTCAATTAGAGCGGCACATCCAATATTTATCCAGTACACTGCCAAACTCGCAGCTCAATTTACTAGACACGACGATTTACAAGGCATGTCCTGGTTCAGGCATTCCTGAGGATTTTTGAAACCATTTCATTTTTGTTTGTTTAAAAAGTGAGGTTTGTTTGCCTTGCTATTACAGTTCGATTCCATTTGGCACGCATAAACACTATCTGCTCTTTGCATTTCTGTTATTATTGACACTTAGTTTTTGTTATAGTGGCTGATTTTTTTTTTTTTTTTTTTGCCTGTGGAGCAGAGGAAATCGTCTTTAGTCTTCAATCTCTCGCCCACTTTTATTCCGTATACACAATCTTCATTGGTGAAACCTAAATTGCACCTCTGTCCAATAAATGTTGCAGAGAGAAGAGGGGAGTAATTAGTTCTTTTAATAAGCAATAATTCATAGCTCACTCTGCACCCTGTCAGATGCAGAGATGGGACAAGCCACCGTTTCGCCTCCGGGACTGAAGGCAGCCTCATTAAAAGTGCATTAAGTGCTCTCTCACACACGCACTCATACACGCGCACACACAGAGATGTGAATATGGAGTTATTTAGTATTTAATGTGCTCTCTCATAGATACTAATAGAAGTCTTTCCATGAGAAGTTCTCTGCGGTGTGCGTATGCATTGTGACAGCGCGGTTACAGTTATAATTAAGTAGTTTGTCTGGGATGGACTTGTGCACAAATAGGACATCCTGACTTTGAACATTATTCGATTGGTCTGTGGCGAGGAAGAGTTCGTTGCACTTGCACACACTTGTGTGTGTGGAAGAGAATGCGGCAGTCCAGGACCGTTCCACTGAGCTCAGTGTTGACGAGAGCTGAACAGACAGGCCAAAGCAGGAAGCCCTCAAGTCATGCAAAATGCAACACAAATGCTCCTCCATGAAAGCCCTCTGATGGCACAGACACTAATACGCTCACGCAATCAGTGAGTCTCAAACACACACAAGTATTCTCCCTTTCTAACAGATCTAAACACTCATGAACAAGAAGCACACACTTTTATTTACACAAGTTCATTGACTCTTGAATAAATACCTGTCCTCACCCAAAATAATCTTTCACTTTTCATGTCTGTAAAATCCTTGGCATGACGCACATGGTAAAATGGCTATATAGACTGCTATACTTTACTGTGAGAAAAGTCAATATTCAACAGTTGGGCAGCTGCAGAAATGGTTATTGAGGCTGGAGACATTCATCCGAGCACATGTGAAAAAAGCATATGCCTTTCTACCTCAGGGACGTCAGTTTGGATCTGGACTTTTTTTTTATATTCATCTGTGGTGCTTGCGTATATGTACAACATTTACACTCTTGATTTTTGCCAGATTTGACATGCCAGGTACATGCCAGTGATGTTCAAGATGTAGTAACTTGTTTTGTTGATCATAACTCAGGCAGTTGTGCAATATTTACAATTTACAAAGTTTAGGCAGATAATTACATCAGAGTTTCCCATGGGGTCCGTTAGTTTAATGAAAAGCTATTAAGTAATTAAATCATAAAAAAATGCTAAAGAAAAAAGTAAAAAGAAAACACTTACTAAAAAAATATTTGTACAAATATTTTATTTCTTTACCTGCATGTCGTGTGACCATTGATCGACATTTATAACAGATCATAAGATTGTTCCTTTATTTGTCACATTCTTTATCCACACACACACACACACACACACACACACACACACACACACACACACACACACACACACACACACACACACACACACACACACACACACACACACACACACGCACACACACGCACACACACAAAGGGCCGCATATATCCACTTCTCCTCACACTTTCAGTTGGCTGGAAGTTGTGGTTTCCACACATCAGTATCCGGTGGTGTCTGTTTGTGTGTCTGAAGGTGTTTGAGGACGTGTCCATTGTGTGCAGCCCGTAATGGAGAACATTAATGATTTAGACCCACAGAGAGGGAGAGAGAGTGGGTGGTTATGGCTTTATAGTTAGCACTGAAACACAGTGGGATATCTATAATCACTATTGTAGATTTTGGTCAACTGATTGTGATGAATTATGCATTGCTAAAAGCCTCCAGCTTCCACTGTAAATCTCCTTTTTTCTTCTTCTGTTGTTGTTGTTGTTAAAAGGCTGCACTTGCAACAACCACTTTATCAAAATCCCTGAATCCCAACATTCTCCTCACTTCTGCACTTATTCAGTACAGGAAGCAAACACACACATAGAGACAACAAGAATCTTATACGTACAACACATCGGCCTTCTATTTTATAGTAAACTGGTAGAACATCTTCAAGACAACTAGCAGAGACCTCATGCCCCAGTTCTTTCTGTTCAACTACACATCCTGATTTTGCAGAGTTAAACGTTTTCCTGGGTCAACATATTTTGTTGATCCTGGAACAACATTCCTGTCCAATTTAATTACAACCATACCCCTACGCGAAAAACTAACCCTACCCATAAGTTATCCCTACAACCAGAGGGAAATGATAGGTGGATAACACTGATGAAGCACCTTTTGTAAGCGTAAGCTTGGCATAAGCTGTAAACTTCTCTCCCTCAAATCTGATTGGTAGATTGGAATGATGTTCCAGGAACCATACCTAAAATCAGGTTCTGCCACTCCAACAGGGCTCCCAGATGTCCACTCCAAACCTAGGTCTGATCTGCAGTAGTTTCATTAGCAATCACCCTGTTGAAAATTCCAGTATAAACTGGGATGAATTCCATGCTGGTTCAGACTGGTTTATGCTGGTTAGTGCTGTTTGAGCTGGTGGACCAGCATAGTCATGCTGTTCTCAAGCAAACTGGAGCTGTTTTTTTGTTTTGTTTTTTACATGATGTTTACATGGTTTAACATAAATATGTGTCAGCAGTGTGTGTACACAACCAACCTATAATGGTAAAAATCCACCCGCTCGTTTTTTTAATCCCCATAAATCATAAGCAGTGCCTCAGAATAAGCCGTTTGGAGTTTTTGTGTAATGTGACTTCACATTGTACAGGCCCCACCCACGAATGTTTTTGGACCCTATTAGCATAGACCCCGCCCTGAGTGAGCTGTACACTGTCCGCCATGTTTATCCCCTCGCCAGAGCATTTAACAGCAGCATTCAAGTAAGAAATGTATTATTATGAAAGCTACTAAAGTTATTCAATCAAGAGCACTGAGTGATTTTCTGTTTTTCTTCTTTTTATTTTTTTTTAAATTACTATTACTAGTACTATTACGCTGCTTTCACTTTAATACACAGATCTAATATACACATGTGATTTCATTAATGGCTGTTTACATTCACAGACATTACCGGCTGTGTTTATGTGAACTCTGTGTGTTTTTGGCATAAACTTGGGTGTATTTGACAGTTTAATCGCAATAATCAAAGAGAACTACTTTAATACTCATGCGGAGTGCCGTCTGACATCCAGCTTTTTGTGCATGCGCTTCCGATGTGTGCGCTTAGAAAACCATATATCAGAAGTTTAGACTGATATGGCTTTAAAACACATGCAAACTTTCATGATGATGAAGAACTGCAATGTCAAGTGAGCGTGACCGTGATAGAGATCATAATCAAAACCAAACAGATGTTTTAGTTTTTGCTAGAGTATCGATGCACAAGCTGTAGGCTCCACCCTCTTCTGAAAAGTGGGGTAGGGAGCAGCAGCTCTTTCCCTTCCACTCAAAAATAGGCATTTACAACATGGTATAATAAATGGTCTGTGGGCTATTCTGAGCTGAAACTTCACAGACACATTCTGGGGACACCTGAGACTTAAAAAGGGGCCATAATAGGTCACCTTAAATCTAAGGGTGCCTGTGAGTCAGTTGTAGCTGTTCTCCTCTTTTTTTATTGTTCTTGTTGTTCCTCTTATCTTCAGTGATTCTGCATGTTAACCGCAGGTGTATAAAGGATATTCTATCTGTGAGCAGACACATATTGGACACTGCCAACAATTTTTTTAATTGTATGTAAAAAAAAAAGAAAAAGTAATGCAAACAATAGTATGCTACATTTCTGAACACGTGTTGTTTTTGTCTTCCAGCTTTAATTGAATCATTTTAGGCCAAACAATCTCTTTTGCATCTATGCTCTAGAGCCAAAGCTGAGAAGCGAGTCAGAAGATCCCCAAGAATTCTTGTACACGTAATTTTTGTTGTTGTAATTCAATTCTAATTGTGAATGAGTGAGCACGTTGGAAAGAGCGTTGGAAAGATCTACACCCAATTTGAATTCAATAACACACGTTTAACTATGAAGTCAGAAGAGGACGGTTTTCTGAAAGGTTCATTTTGTGCACAAATTATGAACATTTTACATGTTCTCCGTTTCGTGTACCTTGTGTTTCTGTTATTTTGGACTTTTAGGTTCCTCTGTTCTTTTCCTGTTTCCTGTTTCCAGTTTCCAGCACAATTTTGTTGTCATTTCATAATTTTTCTTGATTAGTTCTCTGATTGTTCCCAGGTGTGTCTTGTTTGCCATTTTCTATTGTGTATAAACCCTATTACCTGTTTTCTTTGTCAGGTCTCATCCATTGGATGTGTTATTGGTTCTGGACCTGTAATTCCTGGTTTCTGCTCCTTGTGTTTGGATTGTTGCAAAATAGGACCCAAACAAAACACGATGGATCAAGGAAACTTCTGTTCCTCTGGCAAGGGACAGGCTCCATAGAAGAATATACATTTCAGTTTTGTGCCCTGACTAACTTTTAAGACATTTTTTCATTTTGGGATAAATGAGCCCCTGAAGTCATGTTTTCCAAGAGGATATGGCAAACTCACCCTCAAAGAGTATAGACTGAGACTCTGTGCTCTCAGTGGTCTCAAGCCCAGCGGTCTCAACTCTCTCAAGCCTGGGGGTCTTAACGCTCTCAAGCCCGGCGTCAGCTACACTTACTGTGATGGCAACCGCCATCTTATGTGTTTGGGCCGTGACATGCTCCTCCCAAGACGGCTGCATCCGCTACAGCTCCTCCCGAGGCAGCTTCCACTCTTGAACTCTCTCTGTCACGGCCAAGGAGGCCATCTCTGAAACCTCTGCCTGCCCTTTCATGGCCAAGGAGGCCGTCTTTGAACCCTGTCATGGCCAAGAAGGCGTTCTCTGGACTCTCTACCTGCCTTGTTACGACCACTAAAGCTGTCCCTAAACTCTCTGTTCCCCCTCTCAGGCCAAGGAGATCGTACCTAAACTCTCTGGGCTCTATCTCTCTCCGTTCCGCTGGCCTCATCATGGTCTTCAGCTCTGCCAGTTCCTCCGTGGTCTTCGGCTCCGCTGGCTCTGCCATGGTACTCTGCTCTGCCAGCTCCACTGTGGTTTTCAGCTCCCCCTTGGTGGTCTCCTGCCCCGTCTGCTCCACGTTGTTTCCCTGGCTCGCCGCTCCACCCTGGCTCTACACTTTTCTGGCTCTGCTTCAGTCTTCAGGCCCACTTCCACCACAAGGGCCTGACTCACCATCACTCCCACGGTCCGCCTCCTCTCAACCTTCCCCCTGGACTCTTAGGTTGTATTCTGTGCGGCTCTTTACCCGTTTCCTGTTTCCGCCACCATTTTTTTTTGTGTCAGTTTGTAGTTTTTCTTGATTAGTTCTCTGTGTGTTCCCAGGTATGTCTTGTATGCCATTACCCCTTGCGTATATTAACCCCAATGTTTCCTCTGCTCTTTGATGGTTCTTGTCCATTGCTGGATATGTCGTTGGCATCCTCAGTTCCTGTGATTCCTGGTTTCTACTACTTGTGCTTGAATTGTTGTTTGTTTAAAATAAACTGCATTTGGATCCCACTCTCCCTCAGCTCTGAGTTCTCACTAGCATTGCATTTATGAGCTAGGCCCATTAGTTCTTTATTAACAATGGTCCTTTATTTCAATGGTCCACTTTAGACATTCTACTAACTATAAAGCCCTCTTCACACAGAGATTCCGGGGGAAAAAAACGGATAATGTGTCCCGGGATTTGTCCTGGGATCGTTTGATTTTGGTTCATTCACACTGCCAGTGATTTTCCAGAATCTGTGCGTTCACACACATCCTGTGAAGATCCCGTAAAGACACGTGACGTCAGGATGTGTTGTAGAAAGGCCAGTCTAACCTTCCGCTACTGCTCTTTCCACTGTAGTCGTGCACTTTGTTGTTGTTGTTTTTACGCAGCGTCTCAAGTTTACTAATGATCAGCGCTTTCGATCTTAAGACACCATGCTCGCCTCAAGCATTTTTTTCCGGATTCAGTCGTACACTAACCGTGCACCGTTCCTCTCAGCTTCAGCGCGGATAGTAAGGAGCTCTTGGTCTCTGCTTCATTCCAGTTTGCAGACATCATTGCATCACACATTTTTCGTTCTTTCCTTGTTGATGAACACAAACTTTCTTCGAAGAGCAACAAAATACACTTTTACGACATTGGTCCTGGCTTTTGTTCACACAGGGCACGTTCCAGGACTGATCCCGGTAATGTTACTAGGTCCCCATCCCGACATCGATCCCGGCATCAATCCCGGGACGTGTTTGCGTTCACACAGAAGGCACTCTAGCAATTTTACGGCAATTTCCCGGGATCAACGCGTTGTGTGAAAGGGGCTGATGTCAACTAACTCTCATTAATTTGCAACTACATGTCAACTAACTCTCATTAGAGTATTGGTAGATCTTAGGGTTTGTAGAATAAGTTCAAAACATGTAGTTGCAAAGTTACTTTTGGTTAGTAAAATCTCTAAAGTGGACTAGGCTATTGAAAGGACAATGGACATAGACTATATATATAGATGTACTATACTGTAGAAATAAAATGAGCATGGTAATATACTAACAGCCACCCAATGAGAAACTGTCTGTTTTTTATGATATGTCGCTGTCCTCAGGTCTCATGAGCTTTGATGACCTGACAGTGAGGCTACAGTGCCTCAAGAACTGAGACGCTGGGGAGCAAGGTTAAGCCTCCAAAGTCCGAACACAACCATTTAGCACAGACCACTCCACCTCACACCAAATTAATATTTCAGCATTCAATCTATATTCATTATAGAACACACTGCCTCTGACCGCCGCTTCTGTGGCGCGTACACAAGCTTTTATTTCTTCATCTTATTTATTTATTTCGTTCCCTGAAGCAAGTTGACATGCTGCAATTATTGCTGACTATTAAAGGGCACTTAAAACATCTCAACCGTTGCCACGGGCACAGCAGCGATGTGAATTAAAGAGACTCTTGGATAGGGGCAGGTGGGTCTGATGTGAAATGACAGGCAGAAGTGGGTAGCTGGCGCACTACATTTCAATTCTTTAAATGCATCTGCAGGTTCACCTAAAGTCTTGCTGATCAGAGTTAGATAAGATATAGCCATGATTTCAGAACATCAGCATACAAAATGATGTCTGTAATAAGATTAATGTTTTTTAATTTTGTGTAAAATTATTATTTTTTTTAATACTAAAAATCACTATTAAAGTCGCATGAAATCTAAATTGATAATTCATATTTTTTATGGAATATTGCATTGTTCATTATTAATTATTTATTTGTGGTGCACATCATTATTTTATCAATCAATTCATGTACCCTTTAAAAATATATATTTTTTTAATTTACGAAGAGGGTTCTCATCTCTTTTCCATCACACTACAAAGAAAATTGTCCAATCAATGATGTTTGCACTTTTGCCCAGGGCCGCTGTTGTTTTACATAAAACTATGCCTTGCTTAAGCTCAGTAAATACGGTTTTACTTCCTTTCTTCTCTGTGACAAGCAGATGGCAGAAACAGAAAGTTGCACATTTTGCTGCTTTGCGTACCTTGGTAACCAAGGTATTTCAACTTTTCCAATTTGCATTCAGCCCATCAGCCATTTTCTTACGCATTGGTCTGAACAGACATAAATTCAACATATAACAAATAATAAATCTAAAATGTACAAATGTGCAATCTACTCCAATTACATTTACAATACTTCCACTCACATTTGCGTTCTTTTAATTCATTATGCCATGATGTTTTGATCTTTTATTGGTCACACATCTTGACTTGATACAAATTCGCAGCTCCAGAATTCAGTGGAATGCAGCAAAATTCACATGATCTTGTGTTTGAATTGAAGTCAATGCAAAAAAGTTAAGTGTGACTGCATCTTTAAGGACATGAACAATGCCGTCATGCTGTTTGTGCTATGGACATGAGTGATACCCTAAGTTATTGTGGAGAGATTTGTTATATATTTTTCTTAAATTATGGTAAATTTGGGAGCTTTTTGTAAAGCGCAAGAGACTTTTCTTAACAAATTATGTTTTTAAATGTAACAGCCCTAGTAAAAATCTAGTTCTTTCAACAATTGCCTGCAATTTCTCCTGACTGTAACATATAGATGTATTATCGGTTTAAACAGCATCCTTCAGAGGAACTGTGTCTGATAATATGACACCCTATCTTCTGTGTATTTTCACATTGAGGTGTCTCAGATCAGGCTGCAGAGAGAGAGTCTCTCACAGTTGAGCTAATCCCTGATCAGTGCAGCAGACAGTGACACAGTGCAGTGTAAGCTGTCTCTGGGGCCTCTTTCTGGAGCCTGTCACAGCTCTTGCATTTAGGTCACCTTTACTACATGCACATTTGCTTTAGCCATCACTTCTGCTTCACTGCTCACCCTAGTACAAGCCACAGCTAGCTGAGTTTAGTTGGCCACTCCCACTGGTTTATTTCTCTGTGTGTGTTTGCATATGCCTAGTGTGCAAATGTGTCTGTTTTCACATGTGCAAATGGGGTATTTAAATGTAAATTCAGCTTATTATTCTATTTAAATGTCAAACAGTCCAACATAATGGAAGACAACAGATTTCAAAACAGGACAAATTGTTGGTACACGACTCGCTGGCTCATCTGTGACCAGGACATCAAGTCTTTGTGGTGTATGAAGAGCTATGGGTAATGTCGGCATACCACCACATAAGACGAACCACATCCAACAAGAGTAACTGTCGACGCAACAGGAAGCTGTCTAAAAGGGATGCCCAGGTAACACAGATTGTATCCAAAAAGCACACAGCTGCCCAACTCTTTGCAGAATTAAATGCGAACCTCAACTCTCCTGTTTCCACCAAAACTGTTCATCGGGAGCTCCACAGAGTCAGTATTCATGGTCGAGCTGTTATAACCCAAAGGTCACTCGTGCCAATGACAAGTGTTAGTTTCAATGGTGCCAACACTGCAAATCTTGGGCTGTGGACAATGTGAAACATATATTGTTTTCTTGATACTTAACACCCAGACTGTTGCACTGGCATAGCTGAATATTGCTTCGCTCACATGATCTGCTCCACCAGCTCCACATTGTGGATTCCTGGAAAAAGAATGGCTCAAAATTCCTCTGGCCACTGTGCAGGACTTGTATCTGTCATTCCCAAGACGATTTATGCTGTATTGGCCACAAAAGGAGGCCCTACCTACACCATACTAATTAACGATTCAGGGGGGGACCTTCATGCTTGCTTTTTTTTTTTTAATAGACTCAAGTCATATGTGTGAATTCACCCCCAGTTTTCTCATGAGACTGTTCTCATGAGTTATGTTCAGTTTTGGTTTCATTTGTATCGTAGCCCATCTATAGTGCACACTTGTTTTATTAAAGATTATTGACTATTTGAAATACCACTTCTCTCATCTTCATCTTTGTGGAGCAACCCGTGACAGAGACAGGGTTGTTTTGGACCCCATTGACGTACAGTTTTTCTCAATTGTTTACACACAAATACTGGAGACACAATGACCACAACATGTAACTCATTCACCCGTCACACAGTTTTACAATTAGCAATCAGAGCTTTAGCATAAAAGGGCAACAGGTGAGCTCTTCAATGGAGCAATGGATGCCAATATTGGATTTTTTTTAATACTGTTACTGTATACAGTAAATCCTTCTGTTGTTTTGTATGTAGACCACTGTATGTGCAACTTTGTGTTGGGACACTGTGTACATTGTTTTTGTGGGAAATATTAAATATATTTGTTACCGTGTATTTGTGTGTTCTGAGTATAGAAACAATATTCTCCAATATTTTACAACACACTTATGTATGTACTGTCTGTAGTAAGTGTAACACTGAACCAAAAAAAGCCCAGTCATTATGATGAATGGAGAAGAAGTGTTTTCCATTCATCATAGTGTTTTACATTGAGCACATCAGTGTTCAACTGGTTCTTATAAATGTCTATTCATATGATGGTTTGTGTGTGTCATTTGAAAACAAAATACCATTTTGAGAAGAAATAACATTGTTTTGCCCATTGTGTGTGTGTGTTTTTTGATTTGTGTGTAAAGTTCTGAGAATATGAGGCATGCTTTCAGAAAATGTGTGTAAACAATCAAGAAAAACTTCTTTATTCTTTAGATGATGACAGACTTTTTATTTTTGTCTGAACTATCCCTTTTAATGGTTGTCATAGCATTACAATACGCTGGAACAGCTCAAAAATCTCTGGACAGAATCTGTAATATTTCACTAAGATGGTTTTCTCAGTATCAAAGATTCAACTGCTTATTGAATCTGCAACAGTTTGTCTGTGTGAAGTGATTATGTTAACAACAACCAAATGCTAATAAACATTGATAAAATTGTTATGGCCAATATAAATTACTCACCACTCTATTTATCACCACTCTATTGTATCAATTAAACACTCTCCCCACAAACCCAATAAGTACACAAACACTCAGACCCGCACACTGTGATATTGTGACTTTGAATGAGCTACTAAAAGCAGATTATTGATCAATGAGTTGAGTGAGAGCAAAAGAGGACAGGAAGGGTGAGTGGAGACGGATTAGACGGATAATCTCTAGTAAAATGAAGAAGCCGCCGCCGGTTCATTGATCAGGAATGGATGACAGCGCTTGGAGTGGAGGAATGAAGGACCAGTACTAATTATCATTTGAGTGAGAATAGCCATGAAGATCTATAAGTCCAGACACTGTCCAATGCCACTTGGGGCAAACTAATGCTAATATTCTCTCAGAAAGATCAGCCGAGTCAATACACCTCCATTAGTACATAGACACCCCTTCACTCCTCTCCTCTTTTATCTCATGCTCTTTCTCGCTCTCGCAAGGCCAAGGAGCCCCTTCTGCACCCGGATATATTTCACCCCTGTCTTTCTGCTGTTCACACACACAGTCTTACTCACAAGCACGCTGGTCACTCAATTCATTCCCCCATTAGTCTCAAGTTTCAGCACTGCTGTGTGTGGAACATCGATTTTGTCTTTTCTGTCACACTAAGTGAGCAATAGACAGCGGTACTGCAATGGGTTTCAATCCAGGTTCTTAGTATGAACATATTTAAACATATCAAAGCATAAATTTGTGGCTACAGTTGATACAGTCTATGTTTGTTTTTGAGAATATCAACATATTCTGTATATGAAAAATGAGCTACCGGTATAGGGCATTTCTGGTCGTCACATATTTATGTATCAGTCATAGTGGAACATTTCTTTATAATACCACAAAGTAATTGCTAATCTTCCTTGGGTACGCATATACATTTAAATAAAAATAATTTTATATTTAGTTAAAAATAACAATGTATATTGTGACAAAATAAGGATAAAGCTGCTCTAACTTTAATGACCAAAACTTTTTTTTTTTTCACATTTTGTTAAATATATGGAATATTATGAATAAATAAAATCTATGAAATACACATAATCAAAACAAAAAATGTAAACAACAGTGAAAATTACAAAATTAATATAATATAATATAATATAATATAATATAATATAATATAATATAATATAATATAATATAATATAATATAATATAATATAAACCTATCCATTTGTAAGAATATATTTAGATAACAGGTTTTTAAAAGAATATGTCATTTTTGTTTGCTTTATGGTGGGAAACATGTTCCAAGTTTGATGGACACGTTAAAAGCAAATGGTATGCTCACTTGACACGTTTTGTAATATAACTAGACAGTAGTGGCCAAAAGTGATGTCCGGCCTAGAAAAAATGTACATCTTCACCCTTTATTCAAATATTATTAAAAAATCGTTCAAGATTTTGTAAGCAAGTTTGGCTAGTTGTGCTTGAGTCAATTGTTTTATTTGTAATAACGCAATGAAACATGGCAAATTGTGCGGACATCATTTTTGGCCTGGCTGTCACACAAAGAAATTATCAACAGATGTAAAAACAAGAGAACCAACGAAATATTAATAACTTATAATGCTGTAGTCATTTTATGCTTTTTTTGCATAATAAAATAAAACCTTTTTTTATAATATTATTTTTTATAAATAAAAAGTTTGCCTTTTTTAGACTAATTATTTTGTCAGATAACTAAGTTTAGTGTTTTGTTTATATTTAAAAAAATAAAATAAATAATAATAATAAAAGTTTTCCTTGGCATTTTTGACGTTTAATTGAACTTGTAGGGTCATTAAAAACAAATATCCCCTGCAGACATCACTTATGGCCACTACTGTACATATTATGTATGACCAAAGCCAACACATACTTCAATGTGTTAGATCTATCAAACTAATTATGAATATTAAAAATCTAAGTGCACTGAACATGGATGATGTCATGTTATTTCCTGACATATCTGGTGTAACCTAATGCATAAATCAGACACCCAAGCTCCCCAGATACTCTAAACACATTTGGCTTTGCACCCTCTCCACTTTCAAATAACACACACACATGGACGCACTAGATAACTTACAACCAGACAGAGAAGCCTGCTGGTGTTCATACACACGTGCACCTCCTCTTTCTCTGTCTCAGTCTTCTGCTTCACTGATCTTCTTTTCCAAAAGGCTCATTGTCCACTAACCCCCATTCAATTTCCTTAAGCGCCAAGCATCGCCCAGGCCACAGAAGTCTACTAAATTAGTAGATCAATAAGCTATCTGAAACTCTTTAGGGGGTATTGAAAAGCCCTGTTCTCTTCTCCAGTTGCTCGTCCTAACGAATAGGATGTTGTTTATGTTGTAATGTGCTGTGTCATGGAGTTCTTGTTACAAGTGTCCCCCTGGACCACTGGCCACTTCAGGGACTCGCTCACTCAGTCTCAAATTCAAATTCATATTGGTTTATCGGCGTTTCATACTTTTGTATACTTTTTTTTTGGGGGGGGGTGGCTTTGCAGAGGCAAATAAATAAATAAATAAATAAATAAATGAAAGAAAAGATAAAACAATAATAGGAAGAAAGGAAGACAAAGAAAACAAACATAAGTTGTGTCACTGTGTTTGGGTGGAAATGAAGTATTTTGGGAAAGTTGATGTGATCCGTCATTTAAAACTATTACACATTTACTGAATTTTAAACAAATTGCTGATTGTTAGGCTAATTAATTTTTGACATGCATGACCATTCAAATTAATTTTACAATGTTGTAATGCAACCCTTTCTAATCTCATTTTCTTCGTGTGGCAAAAAGTAATTATCAAGCGTAGCGTCAGTTCTGGCAGGTCCTGCTAGTCAAGCTCGCATCAGCTGTCTGTCAGCTGATCCACGTCTACCTATAGGAATACGATGCCTATCACTGTATACATATATAAGCTCCTTCAGTATTATCAGCAGCTGTCGCGTTTCTCAGGAGCTAATTACCCTCCTCCATCCCCAGCTCCTCCTTCCCCTTGAATCAGAATAAATTCTCGAATTATGTGAAATTAATGAATTAATCTTGAATTAATGATATCTGCATGTTCATGTTGGTTCTGTTCTGTTTACCCAAAAGGGGGGTTATTGCTGCTCTCCTTGCTCTAATCCATGCTAGGCAGCGAGGCGCAGGGAGTTCTCGCCCGGAACGGAACCATACCGCCAATCCAAACTATATGACAATTGACGTCATGAAATGGAAGTTGCGGTAGCCGGTGGGACTTGATTTTGTCCATCAGGAATGGATTGGATTGTTGTGGTTTGCTATTGCTGCAGGTTGTCCCACATGCACTAAACACGTCATCAGAGATGCAAAATGAAGGGGACGTTATTTTGTTTAAAGATTATGAGGGCACATGAATGTATTTATTTTTTTGTTTTAAATATCTACACGGATAAATCATTTATAATAAACACTATACAATATTCCATTAAAAATAAGAATTGTCCATTTTTATAGGCTACCATTGTGACTTTAAATCCCAGGTAATAGTGGGATAATCATGAACACGTCACGAACACGTGATCATAAATGGCAACGTTATTACTTAAACATGTAATTGCCTTGAATAGTATTTGCTCACTCGCGTTTGGAAAAACGCTTTAGTGTTCCCTTCCCGCATTTAATATTGTTTGACGCTTAAATTTATGTTGCGCAGGCAGCATCGCCTATGAACTCAAGCCTACCACTAAGCCACGACGTGCTATCACTTATCATAGGCCTATTAATCATCAAACCTGAACGACGACGAGATGTTGATTGTGGGAGGTGAGAAAAATATTAGGCCAGTTATTGGTCTATTAGGTCAGTACTTGGCAAGTTCCACATGGAATAAGCCTACATAAAAAAGATGCCGCCTGGAGAAGAACCACGGAAAAAAATACAAGGTAGCCAATTTGTTTACGCTGTGTACTAGTGCGTGGTTGTGATTGTGATTGCGAGTGCGTGAAAGAGTGTAAAGATATCGTTCTAATGAGTTTAGTTTGGTTATTGATCATGTCGTGTCGTCCATTGTGCGGTCGTTTGGTTAGGCCTATTGCTTGACATTATCTACTGCTGCAATGTCTCTTCTGAAAGACGAATTGAGTTGGTCTTCTATGTCTAACTCTCATTTTTTTCTGTTTTACCTTCATCAGGTCTCTTTGTTTCTTTTATTATGTGCTTCTATTCTATTGTGCTATTGCATCTATTATTAATGAGTCATTTTTATTTAATTTATTTAATTAGTTTTATTTAAATTAGGAAATACACACAAAGTTATTTGGGGTTTCCAATAATTGCTAGTACCATCTTAAATCACTGTAGATGTTTGTCCGTAGCACCCGATTTTCTAAATTAATATTACAATTTGTTTTGTTACACTTGTGCTTTCTCAAACACCCTCTTTGTTTTTTCAAAATCTTATTTTTATTCTTTATTTACCTTATTGTCTTATCCTCCTCCCAGCATCATATTAGGGGTCCTTTGACCGCAATGAGTCTTACCCTCTGGCCAGAGACACGACCTCTACTCTCTGTGGACCCCCAAACTCCTACACCCACTCTATCCAACAAAGTCTGTCAACCCTTTCTCGTAACCTTAAAATCTCTACATTTTGTTTTTTAACAGTTGGTTTTGTTTTTATTAATTAAAAATGAAACTCCTTGTTGTGAATGCCTTGTATCAAATGATTGAGTATGTACTTGCTTTAAACTCAGTTAAACAATAATGTATGCTGAAGAGAACATTTAAAGGGATAGTTCAAACAAAAATACAAATTATGTCATCATTTACTCACTTTTAAGCTGTTCCAAACCCGAATTAAAAAAATTTTTTTCCTCTGCTGAACACAAAAGAAGATATTTTGAAGAAAGTCGGTAACCAAACAGTTGATGGACCCCATAGACTTCCATAGTATTTTTTTTTCCTACTATGGAAGTCATTGGGGTCCATCAACTGGTTACTGACATTCTTCAAAATGTCGTCTTTTGTGTTATTAATACAGGTTTGAAACAACTAGAGGGTGAGTATATAGATGTTGACAGAATTTTCACTTTTGGGTGAACCCTCCCTTTAAGGATTCTGTGTTGATGACCGTTTTATGCTCGGAATGAATAAAAAAATGCCTAGTTGTGGAGGTAAATGGATGTCTTATGCTCCAACACTTCGTAGGGCTGTTACCATGGATATGCCTTGATTAAACAAAATATATTCATATAAATTATGACATTAATTGTTCCTCTTGATCTTGCACCATAAGTCTTAGTGATGAAGATTCTTTGCGCATGTATTGCCGAATTAGTAACAAAGTTAACTTGAGATCAAGGACCTAGTGAAGCCATAATCAGATGTGCAAAATAAACAGCAGAAGGATGTTGTGTGCCTATAGGGTTTAGGGTGCTTTCCTTCAATTCTCAAACTTTCTCTGGTGCTTTCCTTCAAATCTCAAACTTTCTCTGGTGCTTTCCTTCCAGTTGCCAATGACAACGACCTCTGTTAGAGAACTGAGAAAGGTCTTGAGGTCAAAGTACTTGGAGGACCCCCTGCAACACAGGCCACTTCCTAGTCGGGCAGAACGGTACACACACACACACACACACACGCGCAAATGGGGACAATGAGTACAGATGTACATAGACGCAACGTAACCACAACCCCCAACTGAGACTACTTGACCCAGAACTGTGCAGAACATTTTAGACAATGGAACCTCATAACAGAGAATTGCTGTCCACACTTCTGTCTACTTTTAAGTTGTTCTTTGTTCTCAAGTATGTGTGTGGATACATGAGGTATGGAGAATAGTTGACGCTCAGTGAACATCAGGAAGTGATGGACTGTGACAAGGCATGGGGTGGAGAAGAATGGTATGTTCAGCCTAGAACTTACTGTGTGTGTGTGTGTGTGTGTGTGTGTGTACACACACACACACACACACACACACACACAGTAAGTATATATACACAAAATATGTATATAAAATCTGTGTAACACAGTAATGTAAAAACTTGATTTAATTTAATCTCTTACACACACACACACACACACACACACACACCCCCCCCCCACACACACACACGGATAAATTAAGTAACATTCAAAACAGTTTATTTTGTTTTTTATAACGAATGTCATTGATGTATGAAATTTTCCTGCTGAAAGTTCATTTTGGATCAATTTGGCAAGTGACTACATAATCACTCCTAAATGGTCAGCCACACCTCTTCCTGTATCGGCTGTCAATCACGCAGACAGCATGTCTGCTTCCAGAGCTCAGGTGCCTTGTGGACTGCTGTTGTCAAGCGCAAGCATCAGAGCACTCGGAAATGTGAGAGTCTCTGGCGACCGACAGGAGGCCACTTTAGGAGATGCTATCTCGAGGACCCAAACACCCGACACACTCGCCAACGCACACACACACCTTTATAAAGACACTGACACATTTGCACCTAAATGTGCACACACGCAAATGCTCTTGGGGGTGCCTGGATGATTCAGCTTGACTTTGAATGGGTTGGGGCATTAATTACACACCCAAAACATGAGACCAGAACTCGAATATAGTATTTTAGCCTCGGTTTCTTCCAGATTTATCGGTTTAGAGCAGTTATTGGTCAACCCTTAATGTAAAGGAGATTATCCTGCCTTTTGAAGAAATGAATGGATTAAAATCTAAAAAAAATTGTATTCACAATAGTATATTTACATGTGAAAACATCATGTGACTCTTGAAACCCAAAACCATCATTTATTCTAGTTAAATGTGCCATTAATCAATACGATAATACAGAGACATCCATAACCCGCTGTAGTCATTGATACCCCTAAACCTGTACATATGGCATGTTTGTGTTGTGGCCTCTTTGATCAGGCCTTGGTTTTAATGGATTTTTCTCCTCCTTTTGGCCATGGGACCAGAGAGGGCAGGGATATAAAGTGGAGGGGTGGAAGGTCATTTGAACCTTGTGGTTTTGGAGCAAAGTGCAGGACGACAGAAGGTGTTCTCCCTGTATTGAGACATCACTCTCTCACAGAGACAGGAAGTCTGCTCTCCCCCTCCCACTTACACATATATGCAGACTGTAGACCATTAACAGATACCATGCGTTAATGGGCAGTATTGTAGCAATAGATGGAATGGAGTTAGGTATCCAATAGTGAATTCACAGTGATTATCTTGCCACCTCAGAACCACATGGAGTCCCTGCCTGGTTGAAAAATGGCTTAAGTAAAGTGGACAGCGGCACTGTACTTTGGCACTTTGGCCCTAGGCTCTGAGTATTTGGTTACTTCAGAACTTTATATGGAGAAATGCTAATGTGTGATAGAATATGAGACTGACAACAGTGGTCGTAGAAGTTACGGTTGACTGAACTAAAATAACTTTTGACTGAAACTGGTTTAGATGGATGAACATGAGATTTATTTTTTTGTATAAAATCATAATCTTAATATTTTTAGATTTAAGTTCTCCAAGTTTGATGAACTGATCAGAATCTATCAAAATATAATACACTAAGAAGTGAGTTTTTCCATAGTAATATTCAAAATTATATTTTGGTTACATCATTGCTACAAAGCATTTAAAATGTATTACAGTGATGTCACTAATCCAGAGTAATTGTAAAGTATATGTAAAGTTAAAATTTAGTATTGATTTTTAGGTTTTAGTTTACTTTATAGTTTTAATATGTTTTCTTTCTGTAAAAACAGTGATTTTATACTGGAAAAATTGGTAAGCCTCAGACTCAAAATTATCCAAATGAATGAGAACAAAGTCAAGGTATTTGAAAATGAGGGGCCTTCGGTTTTACGGTATAGATTATTGGTAAAGTTAGTTTTAAGTTATTTTTAAAGTTATTTTTTTTAGGCTATCTGTTTTTCTGTTTTATGAAATAAGTTTCTGTTCTGTTGGAAGTGTCATGTCAGTGACAGGCTATTGACAAACTTTTTAAAAAGTCATTCCAAGATCTGTAGGAGGTTTAAAAAATGTTCATGTTATTAGAGAATTTTTATGTTATCTTTATTCTATTTTATAAATAAATTGACATCTTCGTTTCACTGCTATAATCGATTTGCTAGTTTAGGTTAAAAATTAAACTGGATCTGTAATTGGCATATGTGCGTGTAAAAGGAGATTATCCTCTAGCGTTTTAGCCTCGTTTGCAAATAACGAATTTTGCTGTTATCTATAGGCTAATTAATAAAATGAAACGCGCAACCTACAGCTTCTCTTCTTTATCCTCGACCACATAGGCCTAACGTCAGTGAAAACTTTATTTTTTTTCCCTGGAAGAACATCAACTTTTATCAACAATAAAACTTTTAATTACCACTTATCTTATATTTACTAGTTGTTTACCACCAGTGCGAGAGGAAGAAGATTGCCGCCGAATGGCAAACCATCCCATTGGCCCGTTTGCCACGTCTTCAACCCAGCGGTTTAAAGAATTAATTTAGGTCAAGAATGAATCCCAGAGCTGAAGAGCAGGACCAAATGACAACAGGCACCCTTTTGAGGTTCAGCCTTTTATAAAATACAGTGGCCTAACGTGACCTCACTAGAAATAAGAATTTGTGAGCCATGTAGTAAAATCGTATTCTAAAGTATAAAAGCCTAATCTAACTTTTAATTTCATCACTCGAATAACCACAAATTATACACTTTTAAAACTTGTATTTCTGTTTCATCTCCGAGAAACACATAAAATAAATCACAGCTATTAATTTAAAAAAATATGAATTTGAGCCTATATAGGGTGGTTTATAGCCTAATAAAAACTATTAAACTGCATGCACAAATTCAGTAGCGCTTTGTAAAGTCTACAGTAACGTTTATTGAAGTGCCTAATTTAGTTCACTGTTATTCAATACATGCCCGAGTTTGTAATACTTTTTGTAATTTAGAGGAAACATCCTCAGGTGGAACAAGCCGCATGCGTGGTCTGTAAATAATCCCGAGACTTAGTCCAGTATGCTTGGTCGTCGGAATTTGCTGTTGTCCAGTGTGATTTTGTTGGCTTGCCATAGATAATTCCTCAAGAACATGCGACTGTAACATTGTTAACGAGACTCACGTGTTTACTCAACATCCGAGAGTGTGACCTAGTTTTGATTGATAAATAGACCTATAACTGATTCAATATCATAACGATAGCTATATAACGTTCTAAATTGGATTAAAATCAACAAGTAATAGTACAAAAAAAGGCAGGACACAAAAGTTTTCTTTTGAAGCAAGTGTAAAACAGAAGATTTAATGACACTCGATAAAATACTGGTAGCTTACTTAATTGGCCAGGTTATGCTGGAAAGGAATTAAAAAGAAAAAAAAATCTAAAAGGAATATACATACAAACATGCGTTAAATGCAAATTAACCAATACATTCACTTAAATACGTTTTCATTGCTCATTTTGAAAATTAGAGGGCCATTTAAAATACAAATGCATGCATCAATAATCTATCTTTGGCAGAAATGTAATAATAATAAAAATAATAATAATGTAAACCTTAAAACATTAGTGTTATAATTCCCTGCCATGTGAAGACAGGATGATTGGCACTGGCATTTCTGCCAGTATGGCTGGGGTATAGGTGTTTTTTTATATATATAAAATTGTCTACAGCATACAATAAATAAAATAGGTTTTGCATAGAAATGCAAGCCAGCTTCTTCACTGACCGTTAGCACAACAATGTTCTCAGCAAAACACTCAAAAAAGGCAGATAATGCTTATCAAAATGGGGCCGTGTTGTCGGTTCTGTTATAAGAGCTAAGAAAACTGCATGTGTCCCTTGCGCGAGGGTCTTTTCTAAGTCATATATCTCCATCAAACATACTGAAATACTTGCTGGCATTTGAGAAGTAAAAGTAAGGCGCACTACCTCCAGGGTACACGACTGGCAGAGGCATTGGAAGCATGCACCTTCCGAGAATATTATTCTCTTTATATAAAGCTGGGAGCGGTACCGTCTTTCCAATGTCACCGAACTCGCTATTCGGTCCCTCCAGGTCAGTAGACAGTTGTCTTTTTAATTTATTCCGTCGATTCTGAAACCAGATTTTGACTTGTGTCTCGGTGAGCTGTAAAGAGTTCGCCAGGCAAGCGCGCTCTGCGCTACTCAGATAGCGTTTCATGTCAAACGTAGATTCCAGTTGGAAGATCTGTCTTTTTGAAAATATTGTGCGTGTTTTCTTTTTCGTCATCAGTTTATTTTTCTTGCCGTTGTTCTTTTGTTGCGCGTCGTCGCAGCTGTCCGTGCTCTCGCTGCGCACGTCCACGGTTTTGAGCGCGTCCACTCTCCCATCTCCATCTATGGTGACTTTATCTGAAAGCCAGGCAAACGCTATTGATATTCGTTCTAAACAAATACAGCACTACTAATAGCACATTATAGCAGTTGTGTGCCGATAAATTAAAAACAATATCTTACCAATGGTGTGCAATCTTGCATCCGACCCATCTTTGCATGGACCCTCGCTCTCTCCGGGATGATGCAGACAGCCATCCCGACACACCACAAGCGAAGTCTTTGAATGACAGCTGTCAAAGTTTCTGCTGCTCGACTTGGAGTTGAGGATATTATCAATGGTGAACTTCAAAGAAGCGGGTCGACATGACGCTTCCTCCTTGCTCATATTCTCCGTTAGATGCGGGGTCCTCGTTGTCCTTGTCTCTTTTTTTTTTTGCCGCGTCGTAAACTAACGTCTCGATTCTCCGAGCACCATCGCTCCACGACGTGCAGTGCTGCTGCGTTCGCCTAGACTGTTAGTCCACTGACCGGAAGAATACGATTCTCCATCGTTTATTGGTCACGAGAATCAGACAGCACGGCGGCCAATGGCAGAGGGGGGTGGGAGCTAGAGCTCAGACCTATCCAGACATCTGGCACACATATATGAATCACGCTGCCTACTGTTTTTAACGAGTAGCCTAGGCCTACTCTTAAGAAAAGGATAGAAATTTCTGTTTTTTAGTAAAGGCATTTTTTGCGGCTCGTTTGATGATGCTTGTGGTGTCAATTTGAGAAGAAAGGGAGCTTGGGCTATGACTTTTTTTCTATTGAACTTTCAGTACACACTCAAGTCAATTATCTCATCTGTTCTATTAAAATAATGGTTTTACTTCTTGCACTTTGTTAGTGTGTAAGATAAAAATCCGATTTGTAACGTTTTCTTATACCAAAGTTTCATTAGTTCCACCTAAACATAGGCCTATATATAATTTTAAACGTATATAAAACATAATTAATTTTTATTTTTTTTCAAAATTTTATATTGTGGCAATGCATTGTTTATGAAAGAAACGGGCATGTGATTATTTCGAACTGGATCCACATTATTTCGATGTGGATATTACAAAAATGAACGATGACCCTCACTTTTTACATTATTGATATTCAAGTTATTTTTTAAGTTGTTATTTCTTCGTCCTTTAATAATTTAACTAATCATTGGTTTGGACATTGAAATATGTTGTAATAAATATTATTTTATTGAACCCTTAGTCAGTCACAACAATTAAGATGTCATTGTCTTTTCTTCTTGTTTTTCTTATCCGGGAAGAAGATAGTTTTCAAAATAAACCTTGAAACTTCTGAAAATCTTTGTAAACTATAACTATATGATTGTGTAGCTATGACTAAATATGATGAAAATGTTGTTCCAAACAACATTATTTAGGCTAAATAATAATTTTAGATCAGTATTCTGTTGTCATGAATATGCAGTAGGGGCCTATGCTACTTTAGACTATATATGGCTACATTTTAATTAGATTTATTTGTGAACTCATGTAGGCTATATGTACATTTGATAGGCTACGTAATTACATTATTCGTTTAAATTGGATTATTTTATGTAAACTGTAGCTACTACATTCAACAGTGTTTTGATTTAGTATTGCTTTTTCTGTTGTGTCCGTAATAACGGACTTCATAGAGGGCCTATTTAAACCACACATTTTTCCCCTTGTGAATTTACTGCATTGTGCTATTAAAATTGGCTAAATTTGATTTACTCGTTTAGAAAATACTCGATTTATTTAAAAAAATAAAAGTAAAGGTAAAATTTAGAAAAGTAATCCAGATCATCTGGACACCTGTGGAAATACATTTTGCATGCTGATTGGTTTTCAAGCTGTCCTGTAAAGTCCTTGCACATTCATAAAAAAGTCTTAGAAACCCATTTACAGAAAAATCATATTGTTTTAACGTGATTCGTTTATTAAAATGTATAATGTGAAAAGTGACAACTTATAAATCAGTGGTTCTGAATAAAAATAGGCCTATATTTGCACAAAGCAAGTGTTGCCCTTATTTGCATACAGGTGAGGGCCCCCATGCACTCAAGATATATTATAGACATAACAATTAGCAATTAACACAAACTTGTCTCTCTCTTGTGATAGGCGTTTTCTTTTCTTTGGATGCAGCAGGCATTATACTGCAGTTTCCAGCATGATCAGTTATTGCACCAATTGATGATAATTGTCATTGGCTCACTTTTGTATTGTATTGTCAATGTAATTTTCCCAAGATCAGACAAGGCCTGTCATCTGCGATGTTATTAAATTCATTGAATGAGCAAAGGACGATAACGGATAGTTCACTGAATTCGAGAAGCCCATGATTGGTGACGAGACTGGAGACACGTTAAAACTGAGTGTCGACATGGGTGTCGTTTTATCGTGGTACAAGATGGGCACCCGTACAATCCGTTGGGAGTTGTGGTTAAAATTAACAGCTTCTAAGTCCGCGGCCAATTGTCGTTTCCATTTGTTTCGGCGGTTCTGGAACCAGATCTTCACCTGTGTCTCGGTCAGGTGCAAGGAGGCCGCGAGTCCGGCGCGCTCAGAACTACTCAGGTATCTCTTCATGTCGAACGTGGACTCTAGCTGGAAGACTTGGCTTCTGCTGAACACAGTTCGGGTCTTTTTCTTCCGGGCCGAGCCTGACTCGGAAGTGTCGGGACCTGAACGTTCATCGAAGAGCTGTGGAGCGTCCTCACCCTCATCAACCACACACTCGCTCGTTTTACGGTCTACTGCTCCACCGAGAAGCTCAGAGGCCACGGGGGTGTCCCTGTCGCTGCGGCAGTGCTCACTGGAATTACGGGTTTCTTCTTTTGGACCTGAATAGAGATTGAAATGAATGTGAGTGCTTAAGAAATTCATGTTTATTGAATGCAATTTGATCAGACAATGTGATATCAAAAATCTGCTCGCTAGCTCGTAATCTAGGCCCGTTCCCATATGTGCATATTGTGTATCAATCTATAAGCAGGCAACTTTCTCCCTGTGGGTTTCACAGCTTTACAGAGTTAACGAATCAGACAAACCAATTGCACTCTTAAGCCTTTAACGAGTTTGGGAAGTCTCTCATTGCGACTCGGCTGCTCTGCGCATTTGGGTTGCTTTTGTTGGTCTTACCTAATGAGGCTTAAAACTAATGTGGACCTGCCAGAGGGACAATTGCTGCTGTACTAACACGGAGAATAATGATTAAGTTGGGAACTAATAATGAGCAAGTCAGCCTGTTCCATCAACGAAAATCACAGCCCATTCGAACGTGTGCACTCATTTAAATTAAGTCATCCATGTAGAGATCACATGTTCTGCTTATTAAACCTCTATAGTTTTTCACTTGCTATATTATGGCTTCTTAATTTTTCACAATAACTGAGGAGTTTTGAACTATAAACTTACTCTCAAGGGTTTCCCGTCCATACCACTCCAGAGGTGACTGCGTGCTCCGACACATCTCTGTCTTGAAGCCTGTGCTGGATGCTTGACTGCACATTTCTTTCCGATACGCCTTAGTGCTGCCATCGCTATCCTTTATAGGACGGACAGACTTTTCTGTCCTACAAGTGCCAAGTATGTTCTCGATAAAAAACGACGAGCCCCTGGATGTGGTGGAAGTATGCTGTTGTTGGCTTTTATCATGCATTTCTCGAACAAATATGCCAGTAACAGCAGCCGCCGGGGTGATTCGTGAATACTTCTAAGCAAAAAGCAACGAATCCTTTCTCTCCGGATATCCCCGCTCAACCATCGCTTCAGTAGGACGAGATCCTTCGTGCGTCCGCGGCGCCAGTACAGAGGGAAGCGGGCGCTGTATATACAGGGCTAAAGAAAAATCCAAGTCAAGTCAAATGCTTAACAAGCGGAGGGCATTCTGCTATTGGACGATCACAATAGCAAATGGGATTACTCGTGAAAGGGTATTACCGGCTCCGGTTCGACATCGCTTTTGATCGTGCCTCAGGGTCGGTGGAACCCCTGTCACAGAGAGCTGTATGTGGGTCAATTAGAGAGCAAATCAAAATACAGATAGTGGTTCAGCGCATCGCGTCAGCTGGGGATCTCGTAGAATCGGATGCTGCTCCGTCTATTGGTCGGATGGGTCGCTACATCACAACGACGTTACAGCAAACGCCACTGTTTGGCACGCAGGCAGCGAGACAGCCTTCGTTGGGGCATCCCAGGATATGTTGTGTTTGGTTTATGCGTTGAAATAAGTCAAATAAGATATTTAAACCACAACTAAAGATTCCGGATTTTTTTTATTTTTGGAACTCATGATCTGTAAACACTAAACATTTTTGCTACATCAGGCAGACGTGTATTTACTGACCCATGAAAATCGTTCTAAAATATTTTTTCGAGCGTTAACAGTAAATTGCAATTAAGTTCCTGGCCCACACTGTACTCTAATTGGACAAATAGCCTACATATTTGGTCTTCTTTTTTAAATCGGAGTGGTTACTTATTCGAGTGCATGTGATTTGCAAGCATAATTAGCATCGTTATATACATTCAAATTAAATTAAAAATTAAAGCAATTCAAAATCATTTAGATGTGTTAAAAAGTTTATTATAAATATACTATTTTAGCACCTCATACTGGTACGAAATAATAATACTGAAATATTTAGGCCTGCACTAGAAAAAGTTTTTTAGAACCTTAAAGGTTTCTGTCAAGCGCTTGAGGTTCCCATCATGGGATCATTTTGTGGCTTTAGCTTTGTTTCATTTTGTTTGTTCATTAGCCTATTAATTGTAATTTACTTTTATGAATTAAACAACACATAAACATAAGGCATCAATAAAAAAAACATTAAACAAAAGTATTATGCAATCATTTAATAAATTTCTTGTAATATAGCCTAAAAACTTTTTGGCATAAAGGGTTCTTTAAACTTGAGTCAAAACCCCGTGTGTTATGCTAGAAGAGTAAATACCAAGCTGTTACTCGATTCTTAAAATGACCTTAATTTGGTGTGACGTGATATCCTATTTGTTTTGGTTCATGTTGAAAAATACTTTTGATTTAAAGTTAATTTTTAAAGCCATTTGATTTACATGGGATTTGCAACACTTAGCCTAATTAAAATATAGACCTGAAAATAAAAGAGAATTACCTAAAATTATCTTTTTCTATAAAGTGTTTAAAATAAAAAATATATTTTTATTGTTTTATTTGATGTCTGAGATTTGACGTTATGGCTACCGCTTCAGGACAGCAGGTCAAATCTAGTTTGAGATAAATAACGTACTATTCTGGCCTAAAGAAAACCCGTTACCCAACATAGGCAAAACTTATTTTAATGATCATGATTTAGCGAGGTCACGGCGTAATCATCTTCCGTAGCCTATTTTAAAATTAGTAAATAGTGTGAAATTAAGTAGACTACTTCCGTTAAGTTAATATATGGAAGACAAATAGAAATCTCTTCATACAATCCACAAAATAAATAGGTCTGAAAATAGATTAGGGCTATAGCTATTTGCAGAAGTGCAACGGGGAAATTCCTGGATTTTGAAAATAAGTTTATATAGTAGGCTAGCTATAGGCCCTGGGCTAGTAATTTCCTTGTTATTTATGACGTGATTTTTACCCTCGATCTGTTTTCTATATTAATGTATTAACAATTAGTAGATATTATTATTGTAGTGGTGGACTATATAATAGGAGTCATTGTCGTTTTTTTTAGGTGAATTCAGGCTGATTGGGACACTTTTTGCCATTGAGATGACTGGGGAAAAGTGTCAACACCTCAATATGCCTACGTGAAGGTGAAATGTAATGATAATAATAACAATAATAATGTAGGCCTAATAATATAAAATAATATGTAATAATTATATAGTTTTTAATAAATTATGAAAATGTAATAATGTAAAAGACACAACCATATAGGCTACAAAAGGAAAAAGATTATTGTCAGCTGGTCATATAATTGTACACTTCAAATAGGCCATCGTTTATTTCGTCTGTTGATAAAATATGAAAACAATGTGTGCAGATGTCTTTCTAAGATTTTCGTTTACATGAACATGTAACAACTTTGACATTAGGAAAACCCATAGGCCTACATTTCTTCAGCGTTCATGAATTAGCGATGTCACACTAACCATCTTACGTATACATTTTAATTTATAGATAGCGTAAAATTAAGAACTTGTTACATCCTTTAACTTAAATTTTGTTATGCCAAGAATTAGGGATTTTCAGTAGGCCTATTTTAAAACATATTGTTTAAGCGCTAAATTAATTCTTTTTACGTCACTGCATGCTTTTTTATTGTGGGTTTTTTAAAACCGATTTTCGAATTTGCTGTTTAAAGTGAAGAAATGTATTTTCCTAAATTTACTAAATTGATAAGAATATCAATCAGAATATGCTATAAATATGCAAGATTATTGTCAACGGTGTGGCGTGTATTTCCGTTTCTTTTTAACGATAAATAAAAAAGGTTGTGTTCGTTAACAGCTTAATCATTGTGGCATTCGCCTATTGAGCAAAGACTAGTCGAGTATAGTCTAGTTCTTTTATTATTATTATTAAACAAATCTATACATATTGGCACAGTGGAGGACTACGGGATCCATCAACTATCTTTTCTATTAGCCTGAGAACGCCTAATTTTTTGGCAAATATGCTTCAGCAGACTGTGCTTGGCATGGTATCATGCAACAGGCAACAATAGGAAAGGCAATATCAAAGGCACTTACTGTATTTAAACAGGCCTCAAGTTTGAAAATCCATATTGTGATATGCTACATATGGTGTCAAGCAAAATTATGTCAGTGTTTTCTCTGCGACCACTTAACCCACTTACTGCAGGTTTCGATGTAGGCCTATTGACTGGGGTTCACTTCTCTTCTCTTCTTTCCCTCCTTTTTCTTCTTGAGTGAGAGGCAAAGATTATTTAGCTCATATTACTGTGTGTACTTCGGCACTTTCTCTGATATGGCACCAACCCCGACCCCCTATGTGAGGGCCGACAGCCCCTGGCCTCATGGGCATGTAACCCCACTGATCCTTATCTAGACTGGCATGGCCTTTTCACACTGCTGACCAGTACTGAGACCTATAATGCTTTTCTCTCTCTCTTTTACCTTTTCTCCCCCAACACACATATATGTCTTCCATTTATTTAACTACCCTTTGCCCTCGTTGTCTTTCACTATATGTCACAATTCTTACCCATCACATGAACTCATCCCTCCCCCATTTGTCCTTATGTTCACATGATATCGCTATTCTCCTAATACGCTTCAAAAGACCACATGGTGTAACCATATTTCCTTCCTATGATGGGCCGAGAAAGGAAACAGGCCAAATAAATTGTAATCAAGTTATAAAAGGTAACGGTTTTCTTCTGTGCCTTCATTTCAGCTTCTGTTTGTTAAGCTCCTTGTGCATTTTCTTCTGGGCATGTTGTGATGGCTCAGTCTAAGCTCTCTTCAGGGACATACAGTATACTTTATGAATAGAGAGTATTAAACGACTTTTATACAGATTAGCATATGACCCAGTTCAGCTTGATTCTCCATCCAAACGGTCACCCAGTTGCATCTTGAAAAGGTGCTTTAACGCTTTAAGTCTCCTAGTAAACCAGCCAGTCTGGTTATCATTATGACTATAATCATCGCACACAGCGCACTTCTTCACGCAAATCTTGTAACCATGTTGCATTTACACAGGTCAGTCTTTGGCAGTTAAAAAAAAATTAAAGTATGCCTTATACATCTGTGTTGGCTTTGAAGGCATATGGGGCGTCTACGAAGCCCCATCTATTGGTGGGGTAACAGTACAGCAGGTAAAAGATGTGTGTGATTCTATAAGTGGAGATACATTTTGTTCACTAACAGAAATTCTTTCCAGCATCTTATTGAAAACAAATAATATTTTAATAATTCAGTGCTTGCCAAACACAAGTTACTTCCATTTTTTATTACCGTACTGTAAAAAAAAAAAACGGATTTTGTTATATTATTGTTTGTCAACTCTTTTATAGACACATTAGGTAATTGTACCAGAGTAACAGAGTTTGGTGGTAACAGAATTTACCATTTCAAAGTTTTTAGCCAAAAACTTCACTTGCTAGCATAAATGCTAAGAGCACATGGCACGAATGAAATCATGATTAAAAGACTTTTAAACAACCCACTGTATGATCAGTGTTAAATTCTGGTTTCCTTTTGATATTGTGGTAACAGTTTTGACATTTTACAAAATAACTCTTGGTGTAGGAACTTTTTAAGATTAAAATACTTTCTCAGAGAAAACACGCATACCTTTCAGTGCTTCAGACCTTATCAGTGAGGGAAAGTGACATCATTTCACAGTTGTGGGAGATAATTCCACCAATTTAAAGGCAAAGTATGAAACGGTAACAGAATTAATGCAAGATTTATGGGCACAAATTTGTATAAGATAAAAGTTGTTTTTAAACAATTTAATGTCAGAGAATCCGGAAAATTACTATTTAGGGCTTTTATAAATAAAATAAATGAAATATTACTACAAGAAAGGTTGATTATACAGTCATGATAATACACTGACTAATTTGGACAACAAAGAAATTATGATTTTCAGAGACACGTTTTTACAGTAAATATTATATCCTGTAACATCTTGCGATCCATGACAATGAGTAACAAATAATACAAATAATTAAAAATCTAACCATTTGAAAAAAGCAGAAAAAAATAATAATGACTTTGGACACCAAATGTAGGCTACCTGCAATTATAGAATCACGCATGTGCAGTTGTGGTTCATCTTAATCCTTTTAGACATTATCATGGGCACATTAGCAGAAGAGCATATTTGTTTTCACATACTCTATAATTATGCAAAGTCTGCCTTTCAGACTTTCCTCATGAGCAAAAAAATCAAAGTGAGGACAAGTACCGGTATATGTTAAAAGAATTCAGGACCATTGAGACGTGTGTCTCTCTTTTTAAGTGCGTAACACACCCTGGGTAGTGAATGATTGTCATTTGATCACTGGATTTACAGAAGTAGTTTCACTTTTCAGAAGTGTTTTCTCAACATTGCAATCTATCAACTCCTGCTGAACACATATTACGTGAATCTTCACTAAGTGAGGCATTCTATTGCTGTCTTTGGACGTCTTTTGTCTTTAAAAATGTATATGAATAATTAAGAAATTATTAATAATAATAATAAGAAGAAGAAGAAAAAAAACTAAGTTCTCAGTTCTCTGATGTCAAGTTACATGACATGCAGATAAACAAATTAAACATTTCATCTTTTTAGTAAGCGTTTTATTATGATTTAATGATTTTAAAATTATTTATTTACATTTTAAATTACGATTTAATTATTTACTTTTCATTAAACTCACAAACCCCATGCAGCTGGGAAATCATGACGTAATATGATAATGCACTTCATGTTGTTGAGAACAAAGAATGGAATAAATGTTCTTTTTTTGTTGTATTTTTATATCAATATGGTACAAGATTGTCCTATTCAAATCAACGTGATAAACAAGTTAGGTCAAAAAGTAATCAAAAAATAGTCGGATTATATTACTTTAAATGCAATGGATTATGTTACTAGCAACAATGTTTGTCATGTAATTTAGATTCAGTAACTGAATAAAATTTGGAAGTAATCTGACCAGCACTGAACGGTGCAGGCTGTTGGAGGCTTTGAGCATCTTAGTTTAACATGTGGCATGCATGAGTTTTTCTTTTTTTAATTCAGCAATGAATATATGATAAAAACGTGTACTGGCTCCTGTTAGCATCATGTGTTTAGTGTTCCGGCACAGATATTGTTATTCAGTGCGAGAGAATAAGGCAATCTTGATCTCTAAATTTCTGTCTTTGAGTGTTATTAACAGTCACCAGAGAAAGAATGGCACCAAATTACATGTAGTATAGAGCTTTTCAGTGTTTGAGACTAAGATTTTTTTTTTTTCATTTATCATTCAATGACAAATACATTTTGAGTAGGGGCCTAAAGAAAACGTGTCAAGTTCTTAGAAATGTACGTTTGTATTCATTTTGGTTTCTTAACTTGTATACCATTTTTATACCAGTTTATTAATAAGTGTATTATATTTAGCTTTTAACGATTAAGTTTTGAGGGATATCATATACCCTGAATTAGCTTTGAGTCATGTGTGTCTGTAGGGGTCCTCTCTATGATATGATATTTTATTTTATTTTTCTGCACCTGTCCACATATTGTATGCACATGACTTTGGCTTAAAAAAGTTTTTCAAATATTAATAAGCAGTGAGACAGTTCTGTTAAAATGAATAATAAGATCATGCCAGAATGTTGAATAATATATATTGAATAATAATATTATGTTTGAATAATATATCTATATAATATATCCTAAATCAAGATGCATTTACTTGAAATTACAAAATAGAAAGTCTTAAAAAGTCTTTGTTTATTTCGTCTGATGATAAAATATGAAAACAGTGTGTGCAGATGTAATTTCTAAGATTTACGTAAAGTCTTCGAAAAATTTATCAAAAAAATTAAGTGACTTTTGCCAGTGAATTAACTTAATTTTCTCACGCAGAGGTTTTTTTCTTGTTTTAAGTTTAAACTTAATTTTGATGTTTTTTTTTTGTTTTTTTTTATAAACAAGACTTAATACCTATTGCTTCTAAAGCAAATATATCTTGATTTAAGAAAGTTTAAGATTTGTACTGTAAAACAGGTCAAAAATACTCGATAAGAAAATGATATTTTGCATGTCTCTGACCCTTGTAACAAAAACAAGTCGTTTCAGTTCAGAAACAAATAGTTAATTAGAAGTTCTCAAATCTTGAAACCAAGAGACATGAGTGTTTCTACACAGCAGAAACTGCTTCTTCTTTTTGTTGTGTTTTTACTAACATTTGAAGATTAGTTTTCACCATAAATATGAGCCAAGGTCAGGACAACTTCAGTGTTGTTGTAGGAATGTATGCCCGGCTGCACCGATGGGTGGCACGCATGATGTTCGTGCACAGACAGAAGTTCAGTCAGTCATGACTTTTATATGATCTTCCTATAAAAGACAGTAGCCGGGCTCAGGCTTATGCTTCTGTGGCCTGGACTCTTCATTTGACCCATTAATCTCTGCATTGACATCGGACACATTTAAGGTCCGGGAATCTGCTGTAGCTCTTTAGTGGTGCGGTCAGCCCGAACGCCCTCATGGTCTCTGCGGTTTGAACCCGAATTGAGTCGCCACCGTGAAATTGGACTTGATATATGGGCGGAGGCACAGTCGAAGTTTTGCTGAAGTCTTGCCTCTGTGGTTAATACCGCATCAGTTTGCAATTTTCTGAAACAAAGGGTTAAGGACAGAGAAGCACACACTCCAGAATCTGTGTTAAAGGAAACGCAACACAATCTATTATGTTAAAAAGGCTGCATTTGATCATAATGTATTTCTGCTATCTGAAACGCTAAGATTATGTTGATCTTCTGTTGGTGGTTATTATCATTTTGTTATTTTTGTATTTGCTTAATTGAAGAAATTATTTGTAGCTGTTTACTACACTTTCTGCTGGATGTTTATTTTATGGAAGAGGAACACAATAGCCTTGTTATTGCAAGATTTGTATAATTATTTAAGCTTGGCCTAAAATGTCAGTTTATCTTCTTTATCAGCTGGAGGTTTTTAATGAAGAATGTCTGTTTGTTTAACCTCTTCATGCTACGTTGCCCACTGTCAACCCCCGGCTCGTCATGCTGCCACAGAGAGGTGAAAACGTGAGGTTTTTAAACGCAGTTCAGATCAAACTACAAATTCCACCGCTCAAACTCTCTACCTCAGCAAGGTCGAGTATAAAACACAAAAATAGAAAGAAAAAAAAGAGAAATATATATATAATTAAAACTGAACTGTGGGGCATGGCAGTGCTTGTTATTGTAAAGTTTTTACAAAAAGCAGTCAGAATTTATTTGGAGTGTACATAACATTTACATTTGAGTTTAGAAAACAGCTGAAGTGTTAAAAATCTGACATGTAAGTGAATAGAAAAAAGCCCTTTGCAATGGGGAGCACAAGCGACTTTGTATTTAGCCTACTTGAAATAATATGATTATTTACAAACAGATTTGCTAGTTAATGCCATTTTGCATCACACTTTACATAAAGAATTTAGACCAAATAAATGAAATGTGTGAGTCTGTGTGTGTGTTGTGTGTGTGTGTGATGCAGAGCCACATGTGAACACAAATACAGTCAAGGCAATATTTATTCAGACACCTTGCTATCCTCACTTACATAAATGAACTAAAGTGTCCTGCAACCACTAGTAAAAAAAAAAAAAATTATAAAAAAAAATATATATCTGGTGTCTGAATAATTTTTGGTTTGACTGTATTAAAAAAAAACTAAGAAAGTTTTATTTTAAACAATAGAGCAAAGACTTTATTCCAAGTATTTTTATTTGGTTTCAGATTGACTTTGCGCACATGTTGTCATTTTTCATGTCTGATTTATCATCCCATGTTCTGATTTCTGAGTTCATCTCCTTGACTGAGTTTATTTAACCTGACAATTAACTGGTTGTTGCGTGGGGAGATGCAGTGCACGCTTTACTGAACTGCTGCTGGATAAAGGGATTGCGTGAGAAAGAAGGAGAAGGAGAAAGATGACACAAAGAATGTGCAATGAAAAGCAAAGGCTTGGGGTAAGCAAGCTGTGCTCAAGGTCATATCTGCAGATCTTATGGTTAAGTACCTTATACCCATTTACTTTGCACTACACTCTTAAAAATAAAGGTCCCAAAAGGGGGTTTCACGACGATGCCAAAGAATAACCATTTTGGGGTCAACAATTCTTAAAAAGAAGCTTTTTACTTCAAAGAACACTATACTAATCCAAAGAACCTTTGGTGTGGTGGAAAGGTTATATGGATGTTAAAGGTTCTTCATGGAACCATCAATGCAAATACAGAACTTTTATTTTTAAGAGTGTATGTCATACTGATGAGTACATGACACCGTTTGGCATCAGACCATCCCAGGACAGGTTATTCAGAGCAGATCCACTATTATTTCTAAACATGTCCATGGAGGCTATGGACCGTTGGATTGGTTGGTCACATCACTGGCTTTGAAGTTTCCAAGACCGAAGCCGTCTGTATTGACTAATACATAACATCTTGTTTTTTTGAGAAGAAAGGGAGAACTTGGATGTCAGGAGAGATCCTCTTTCAGTCGCCAAGTCTAAAAGTAATGGGCAACTTTATTCAGAAAGACAGAGGAAAAACGACATTACCTCACTGTATTAGGGGGCCTGATGGTGAATCAGTATAATATATAAAGAGTTATCCTGTCATCTCTCCATCTCTGCATCTTGAGGATGGATTGCTCATGCCTGGCCAGCCTAACTGTGGTAATTGGCGAGCCTGTTTGGGGAGTGGTGATTAAAGATGGATGTGGGGAGTGGAGGCAGGACTGGGTTAACAGAAAGCGACAGGAAAGATGAAAGGCGGTAGTATTAATGCGTTGCCCAGAGGAGAGGAGACGCTTGTTTTTCACTCTGTTTGTCACGCAAGTTTCCTGCCCCGCCCAGCTCGACCGTGGACAGGACACTCCCTCTTTCTGGAGCTCCTCACACAATCTCTCCAGCTTTGCCTTTGTACGTGTGACACTTCTCCATGTTCCGTGCTCTGTCTACTTCTCATTATGTGCATCTCGACTGCGTCTTTCTGTACGTTTGCGTCTGTCTGTCTATCCATCCGTCGTCTTCTGGCTTCGTCTGTGTTTGAACCACATTTCTCTCCTTCCTTTTTTGCTGCTTGCCAGTTACTGATGGCTTTTGTAAGGGGAATATGTTAAAAAAAGATTATCGCTCTTAGGTCAGGCATTGAAAACAACTGCTGGTTTCAAGGTGCTTGAAGTGCTTTTAATTAATTGATGAGAGTGGAAATGCTTTAACATAACTTCCATCTTTGGCTCACACTGTTCTTTCTCTCAGTCGAATGTTACTAAAATAGCATAAGTAGATGAGACTTGCCTTTTAAGGGCGTCTTAGGCACACACAAAAAAATCTACCCATTGAAGTTTACGTATTTCATTTTTGAGGAAAACGCTTTTATAAAAAACACCCTGTGGAGCAGTTGAGTGCCAAGATGCTTCTCAGGTATTGATAAATAAAAAAAGAGAAAAAAAGAAAGATGAATTAAAATATATATTTAAAAAAAATTGACCAGTCAAAACAACAATTATCATATTACAAATAGCAACATATTTTTTTCAATTACAGCATATCTGTAAAGTAAATTTTGACTTTTTTTTTAAATCTACTAATATAAAATCCCAGTATTACAACATGTTGCTAATTATGTTGTAACTAACAAATCATCCAAGAAAAAATAAATAAATAACATTTGCGAATATTACACCTATATTGACAATACTGCAATAAAATGTTTTTAGTACAACATTTCTATTAATATAAGCATTGCGGTTTGGCCGACAGTATTTTTCTTCGACTCAGATCTTCTCCAAGGTAATTCTATTATTTATTTTTTTAATTAAAATGTGTTACATATGTTACATGTACATATAATTAACATATACTAACATGTAATAAACATTAATAATATTAAAATAACATTTGTTATATATTTATTATATTTACATGTATGATATATTATTTGTATGAAAACCTGACAATGAAGTTAAAAAAAATGTCATGTTTTTTAATGCTTTCTCTGACTTGAGATTTCCTGTGCAATATATACCAAAAGTACCAAAAATGTAACAATGTTTGCTAATTTAAAATGCTACTTTAATTAAACATGTGATATAATTATGGGTTGCTCTTAAATCCACAATCTGCCACAGAACCATTGTCTCTCTCAGGAATGAGGCATGTGCATTTTTTTTTTTTTTTTTTAAACGGTATATTGTATTTTGGTTCATTGCAGCTCATAAAGGCAGTATATGAAAATAAATGTAATATAAATTATACAAGACATTGTACGTTAATCATCATAGTTTTGAGTATTCTGGAAGTATGTGGCCAGATATGGATTTCTAGCTTCACATCATAGCACAGTGGTAATAACTGAGTAGCAGGTTACTATTTCACAATTGATTTCTGTAATCTCTAATCCATTTTTCTGACTGGTCAATTACCCCAGAGGCATCTCAAATGCCGGAATCCTTTGTCGGATTAATGCCTGTTCAGTTGACTTTAGTTTGTTTAGGGCCAAAAAAGGCACAGAGAGAGAGAGACAGCGAGATAAACTTTTTGGTTTGTTTTGTAATTGTTCCGTATGCTGTGAGTAATATCACGTCCTTCATTGCCTGCACCTTATAGATGATTAAATCATTTATATTAAATTGAAAAACATTTGTAATAATAGATTAAAGGGGAAAACAAAAAAACAAATTCTACTTACTTTTTTCATCCCTGTTTACTTGCATTAAATATCGACAAACATCCTTTAGAGGTGTGTTTTCCCATTTAATCATTGAAATCATTTAGAAAAAAATGATTAGCCTGGTTATGGTGCTTCCTTTTTTTAACCATCCTTTGGTCAGGTATAGGTCCGGTGCAGTGATTTCCAAAAATCTGTGTGTCGTAAGTGCCGTCATTAGTTAAACACACTGCTGTCTCTGGTCTGGGGTATAGAGGGCTCCATGAGGTATGGATGTTGTCAGCTTCTATTTGCTTAGTGTGACCTTTGGAGCTTGTCTGGGGTCACTGAACACTTTTATTTCCCCTGCTCACATGCAGAGACTCTGTCTCGAATGAAAGAGGATATCAGGATGAACGGGAAATGCGAATCAATCATTCTAAAGCTGATCACTGCGGTGTCCGTATCAACTCGCTCTTGGTGAGGTCATTATACTTTTCTGTGCTAAACAGGAATACTTATTTTTTTTTTCCCAGTAACACTTTACAATAACAACATTAGTTCAACTGATATTAACTGAGCAATACATTTGTTGCAGTATTTATATATCTTTATTTATGTTAGTTAATAATAAAAAAATACTGTTCATTGTTTGTTCATGTTAGCTCAGGTCCATTAAATAATAATGTATTTATAGATTTTGAAATGAACATTATCTAAGATTGATAAATGGTTTAGAAGTATTTTTCACTTAGTTAATTTGTTAACTACATTAACTAATGTAGTTTACTAATGATAATTAACAAAGCCTTATTGTAAAGTGTTAACATTTCCCCCCTTAACAGTAATTATAGTCGCTTCAATTTATTATTATTTTGTTTATTAATTTTTTAATTAGCTTTTTACCCTCTGGAACAATTTTAATGGTTTTTGTAGTTATTTTTTTTTCTTCCAGATTATTATTATTTTTTAAATCTTTTTGGAAAATATTTAGCAAATAATCGATGATGAAAAACAGTGAATTTTGTAAATGTGTTTATGAGTTGAAGTACATTCTTTTAATTTATGGAAATTCTTAGTTTTGAGGATATGTTTATCTGAACAAATATAATATAAATATAATATAGATCACTCCTAAAAATGTTTAATAATTATAAAATATTCCAAAAATAGTGGCCATATCAACTATTAGACATTATTATTTTTTTATCAACATAAATAAATAAATAAATAAATAAATAAATAAATAAATAAATAAATAAATAAAATATTTATATTAATGTACACAGTGTATGACAGCAGTTACACTATGGATTTGTTTGTGACGGTAAAAAGCAAACAGTTTATAGAAATATCTGTCTCTATGTATAGCTTCAAGTAAGCATTTTGTTTATGATTTTTTTTTATTGTTTACCATTTTGTATGTTTCATTTTAAATACTGTTTATTTCAGTAGCCTATACATGGATTTGCTTTATGGTCTGGTAATTTATGTCTGTTTAAAAAAAAAAAAAAAAAAAAATTATACTATTTGTATAGCCTACTATAAGAAAAGCTATAATGTATATGATATACTTTTACATTCATCATTTTGTAGGTATTCATATTTTTCTTCTTTAATGTTTATGGTTCTGATGGACCCATGCACAACATGTTTTTTTTCCCCAAAACAATACAACAATGACAAATTACTTAAAAATACTTAATGATGACTTAATTTAATTACACAAGCATGTTATGTTCAGGACATGGTAAATATTTACAGTTGATTTGCTCTTTACAAAAGTTTTTCTTTCCAGTGGGCTATTTCACAAATAACTAAAATGATATGTGACATTACACTAAATCACAGTGTGTACTATTTAGGCTATCTTCGTGCAGTTTGAGATCCAGGACTGTTTTATTTGGCTAATGAGTTTTATCCTATTTACTATTAACATTGAGTGGACTCCTAACCAACTCTTGAACCAGTTTTAACACTGAACTGAATGGAGACTGTAGCTGCATTATGTCATATCAACCAGTAGAGGGCAGCAAAGTTATTCAAAACAAACGTCGTTCTAGTTGGTTTCGTCATTCTCGCCAAGCTCTCATTAGCCTTAATGCTTATTCTATTAACGACTAAATTGCTTCTGCTTATGTATTTTCCATAAATAATTTGAGAGAGAGAGAGAGAGAGAGAGAGAGAGAGAGAGAGAGTGTGTGTTGTCAAACAGAGCCGTGCCGTGAGCATACAATTAATTGATTATTTGAATCAAATCATTACGATCCTTAATTAAAGCAGAAACTAATTAACTGAAATTAACGATGTATCAATTCTCTTTCTCTTCCATATTCTCCTTCTACCTTCTGGTATCTGTCGCTTTAGTGCTCATAAAATAGCGAAGACCATTAAATGTTGTGATTTTGCGTATCCGCCTCATGCCTGTCACATCACTGCACATTGTATTCTTATTTAGTGCAGTAGTAAAGTTATGCATTAACACACACACACACACACACACACACACACACACACACACACACACACACACACACACACACACACACACACACACACACACACACACACACACAGAGAGGTTTCCACAAGAGCACATAGTTGAAGAAACTCCCATTAAGGTATGATACTGATAATAAATCTCGTAAATCCGAAAGAGGGTGGCGCTGTTGTCCAAGGAATGCTGTGAAGAGACATTTCCCTCAAAAGAGACCATATTAATCACAGTCAGACACGTTTGGTCTCCACACAGACTGCAATATCTGAAATCCTTGTGGGGACATTGTTTGGTACCCATGCGGAAAACAGCTTCATACGAAATTAGTTTTTTTTTAAATGTCAAATTGCAGAATGTTTTCTGTCAGGGTTGTGTTTAGGAATAGGGGATAGAACATATTGTGTACAGTATACAAATTGCCTAGAAAGTCCCCATAAAACATGGAAACCCAATGTGTGTGTGTGTGTGTGTGTGTGAGTGGTTGCCTCGTCTTACATCACCTATCAATTATAATTCACCCATAAAACCTGGAAACTTGGAAATAATCTGACACATTAAAAAGGATATTGCAAACATTGATTAAGACATCTCTTGCATTCATGCCAGCGAGATAATCAAACACATCTGTATCTTTTTGACTGGCTTTTATACGAGTCTGCTAATGACTTGCATAGTAAATGGTTAATCAATCAACATACGCATGCTGAATAAATTATGAGGATTATTCCCAGAAAAGAAACTCAGTTTACGAAACTCACGTGTTGATATTGCAGCATACTGCAGTTGTAAATTTGTGGCACCTTTTCTGTATTGTTACCAACCCTGTTTGTCCATGTTTGATGTGCTCAGTTCATCTCTTTCTTTTTTTTTGTCTTTTTTTTGTCATTTAGTCATGAATGATTGTGTAGTGCTTAACACTCATCACAACAGACAAAGCAGAAGGACAGACTTCAATATTCCTAAGGTATAAATGATTGAGGAGACTTGGACGTACAAATGTGTAATCTCACTGCATTACCTTCGTCAGTCATTTATTTTCCCTCTAACTCACTAAGTAAGGGTATCAGTCAAAGTTAGAAAGGGTTTCAGTCATCGTTAGAAAGGGTATCACTCATAGTAAGTGCACATAGCAGGACGACAGAAGTGGTAAGCCTTTTACCTAAAGAGATCTTTATTGCATTGGGACACAGGATGTAGAGACCAGAGCTGTGTTTCCCAAAAGCATTGTAAGCCTAAGTAGATCGTAGAACCATTGTCACCAATGGTCTCTAGTTTATATGATCAACTTAGCCCACGATACTTTTGAGAAACGCAGCACAGGACAATATGGTTTACTCATATGTCAGTGATAACCGGTTAAAATCTTAGTATTAACAATATAAATAATGTATTTAATGTTATTTTATGTAGTTACAATATATACAATGAGAACAAAAAACATGTGGCGTGTGCAGAAGGTTATTTGAATTGTGTTGAATTACTAATACTTTAACCCCTTATATTTGCCCAGCCATTACATATTTAAAACAGTAATATCCTATACTAAACCTAAACAAATCTTGAAAGCTTGCAATCTCTAGTTTACATATTTGGTGACTTTCAAAACATATTTTATTTAAATATTACATATTTGGTGATTTTCAAAATAAATTACAGAGGAGCCGTAATTTATCAATTTGCAAAAAGAATATTTTCATACTCCTGTTAAGACCTTTATTTTGAAATAGTGATGAACATACAATAATCATGAAAGAATGGTAGAAACCTCAGTTTGTTTTCATGCCAAGAGTTCAAAAGATAGCATCCATTCAATTCTTCTAGAAAAAAAGGTCTGACATTTTTTTTAATGTAAAGAAAAAAAGAATAGATTTGTGATGTGGCAGCGAGCTATATGCGTGTTCTTTTTGTGTTTCTTAGAGGTTGAATTCATTTTAAAATCTGCCAAACTTTTGCCAAACCATCCTATACTTCTGAATAGGATGTCTACTTCATAAATTGTATGAAAATTGTAAAAATAATGGTTCAGATCACTCAAACAACATATGGAAATGGAGGCGCCCTTATATGGGCAGTAATGTCAACTAGTGAAAAGGTTTGGTACTGCGCACAAACAAAATCTCACTGAAAGCTTATGTTTTGAGATATCAACCTAAAATTTGAAACACAACTTGTTCAGATTTTTGGCTTTGCTTTTTTTGTTGCTTTTTTAGAGTCCTCAAAATATATATTTTATATAAAATATGAAAAATGTATTTTTTAACATTGTACATTTTCATAAACTCCAACTTCTATAACTTTTTGTCTGTTTAACTTCCTTAATTTATTTAACTTCTACAAACATCTGCCAAATGTCTTCTTTAAAACAAGACTAATCTTACATCTATATTCCAAAGCATTCTTGAATTACAACCATTTAAGTTCTGAATATGCATTTTCATGTCTATTTATAAGTCTTAAAAAAGAGAGGGAGAATAAAATAGTGTAAACATTTACATTGTTTCCCCAGACACCAAAGCCCATTTAACCAGGGAGCCAATAAAAATGAATTAGTATATTATGAAATTACAGGGAACAGGAGAGGAAACAAAGGGGTGGAATAAAATATTCACCTCAGACATATTCATACAATCACTCCAGTAGGAACTTTCACATGAATAGAAATGATGTTTCATGAAAGATGTTGCTATATCTCTTTGTTTGAGAAAGCCCTTCATGGAAGTTAATTAATGCAATCACTTTTGGCTCAAGAATGGAATGTAATCTGAGATTTGAAATCACATTTATTACATTCAAGACTGCAAATAACAATATGAAATATGGATGAATGGAAATCCTGGAAACTGGGACTCCTGGGACTGAGTGACAAGTGAATATATTGTAAAGTCTTATTTTATCAGGGGCCCTCCAGAATTCAACACTCGTGCTATTCAATTATTTAGTTAATTTAAACTCTAAATTTCTCAGAAAAATAATAAAAAGAAGCTGAAGACTGCAGGCTCTCTCCAAAAGGTTCTGTCCATTGCTGAAACTTCAACATAATTTCACCTCTAAAGATAATATATTCCACTGCTGGCTTGCAAGACCACTGCAACATCATCATATTGTTCCTTAAAAAGGTTCAACACAATGTAGATTCTCTAAACCCCAGCAAGACGTTTACAGAGGTGGGGAGACTTTTCACCTTCCCATCTGTCAGTCGACAGGAATGATTTATTGACATTTCATCAGATTCGGGTGTATGAAGTATGGTTTTGCTGGTTTCCATGGAGATAAACCTCAAAATATTTTGCAGATTTTCTTTTCTTTTACATTTATCATACATATTGGTGATGGAGTTACAGTAAGTTTACCAACCTTGCACTGCAAACCAATATGTGCAGATTATCAGTAGTTATGCAAACTGGATTTGTTTGATTAATATCTTCAGCTCTGTAAGTGTGTGTCGTTTGAATGAAATACATTGACAGCTTCTAGACTAATTAGGCAGGAGTCTTATCTGCTGCATGTTAATGAAAATGTCATTCAGCACGCTGTGAACCGTTTATGTACTTGTCTTTTGGTGGAGTCAAATCTAAAAATCCCACATTTCGGAACAAGAATGTCAATTAACATTCAAGGTTGTCAAATCTATTGAAAAATAATCGGAATACCATCTTACTGTGTCATATAAAGAAATGGGAGAAATAGTAAGGGTATGAAGGGAAGAACATAAACAAAGTTGGGATTGGAACTAGAAGCAAAACATAAACAATAAAGCCCTATGGAAGTTGTATTTAGAATTATGTTTGTATTTCTCTGTTAAATCCATGTGTTTACTGCACATGGTACAAGCATTTTTTAGTGTAGCCTTTCATATTGTATTGTTTTGATTGGGAAACTGAGGTTATTAAAGGGGTCATATAATGGCACATGCACTTTTACAAGTTGATTGTACTGGAATGTGTGTTTGCAGTGCCTGTACACAACCATCACATTATGATAAAAATCCATCCTGTGTTTTTTTTTTAATCTTCTTATATGTTTTCCCCTGTCTCAAATCGAGCCGTGTGACATCACACGGTCGGACGCCCCTCCCACGACTGTTAATTGACAGCAGCGTTTCAACACAGACCCGCCCTGAGCGAGCTGTCATCATAGTCCGCCATTGTTGATACGCTGGAGCAGAATGGCGTCTAAGAGATTGTGGTGTTCTGTTCTTTGGTGTAATAACGAACACATCAGTCATTTTGATGTTCCTAAATCCGAACCGCTGAAGACACTTCAGTTTTGTTTTCGAAGGGAATATTCCCCACGATCAATGTCAATGCTTTCATGTTTGCGCGAATCATTTCTCACCAGACTGCTTTATAAACGAGGGTCAGTAGTTTTGCTAAGAAGCTGCTCCTGAAAAAAGAATCGGTACCAACTATTCGTGTTCCTGCTGCACCTCCAGAAGAAGTGAGTGTAAAATTGTATCCATCACTGACAAGCCTACATTTACCGAAAAAAAACGTTTTTCATGACCATTAGCTGTAACATCAATGTCAATGAACGAACGTATACCGGTACATCAGTAAACGCATACCGTTCATATCTCACTACTCTACCCTGCCAGTACACACAGATAGATCAAAGTGACATTACGTTAACCAACCATTCAGAAACGTCCTGTTCGAGCCTTAATAGTCGAACTTCTTCGGGGTCGTCATCTTGTTCTCCGACTCCGGTTCAAATTGATACGGTTGCACAGATGTGTCCTCAGAGATTCCCGCTGCCATTCTTTCTCCAAAATATACCCTCAAGTGTTGTCAAGGCAACACTCCACGTGTGTTGTTTCAAAAAAACGCCCCACAGAACTTAAATGGCGTGCTGAAAACAGAGCTGTTTTTGACCAGGTAAAATTAATGTTTTCTTACAATACTAATGAGAATTTTTAATTAAAATATATTACAAACTTTTCATTTAGACCCTAAAGAATCATATTAACTTGTACAACAATGGCATTATATGACCCCTTTAAAGGATTAGTTCACCCAAAAATAAAACTTATCCCATTATTTACTCACCTTAAAGTCATCCTGACTTTCTTCTTTCATCCAAGCACAATTGGAGTTATGTTCAAATATATCCTGGCTCTTCCAAGCTTTATAAAGGGAGTGAATAGTACCTTGTTTTTTGAAGCCCAAGAAAGCACATCCATCCATCATTAAAGTAATCCAGAGTTTCTCAAACTCAGTCCTGGAGGGCCACTGTCCTGCACAGTTTAGCTCCAACCCTGATCAAACACACCTAGCTGTGAGTTTCAAGTGATCCTGGAGACATTGTTTCAGAATCGCTTGTTCAGGAGGTGTGTTTGATCAGTGTTGGAGCTAAATTGTGCAGGACAGAGTTTGAGAAACCCTGAAGTACTTCAGGGGGTCAATGAAGGCCTTCTGAAGGTGAAGCGATGTGTGTTTGTAAGAAAAATATCCATATTCAACTTTATAAACTATAATCATTGTTTCCGGTAAAGGCCGTACACAAGTCTAGTTCCGGCCGAAGAGTGACCTCTGACCCGACCCCGACCTTTAAGTGGTCAGTTTTGGACTGTTTTTCACTAGTATACTTGTTTTTACAACAAGAAATGCACCATAACGTTTAACTGTATTTTTAACACTACTTGCACATCAGAAAAAAGTGTTCTTTTGCTAAAGTGTTAAGCTTTGGGAGCTCAAATCTTCAATTTGTAAGATGTTGCTGATTCTGAAACTCTGGAGTATCTACCGATCGTGAGAGATAAAAAGCGACTCAATACAAATCCTGCTTCTCTAGAGTGTGACACCGAAGTTAAAGACTTTAAAAGTTTCCTTTTTTCAGTCTTGTAGGACAACATGGATAGAATATAAATCACTCTCTGTGATCCATGGCAATTCATCACAACAATTCTGGGGCACTTCAGATATGGATATAATCCATTGGTTTAGCTTTCATCAGTTCTGTAGTCAGCTACAATGAGCTTTTAAAATGTGTTCACTATCTGTGGACTAACATGAATCTGCTTGCAACAACATCACTCTCTTTAAGACACAGCTGATTGGCTCCTGCTCTAACAGTAGCCAATGAGCTCGCCGCACAACCTTCAAATACTTGGTCAGCATTTGCTGTAGCAGTTGCAGTTTAAGAAACCCTCCACCGTCTCCAGCTCCACCTGTATAGATCTGCTACGGGTAATTCATGTATGCTTCTTTTGTACAGCAGCAGTCTGTCTGTCTTGCTCACAGTATCGTGTTGTGTTTTGGCGGTAGCAAGCCTCGTACTTACAGCAGCAGCAGCGTAGCAGATCTATTCTGCCAAGACCAAACATATCAAAATTGTCATATGCATACCATGCCAAACACTCAGAGTTCTCATGACAGAAGTGTGTTAAAGAAATGTGACTGAAAACATAATGATATGACAATTGAATACAATATAATCAAAATATGAATGCCCAGATTTTAATATTGGTAACCATGGATTCGGACACATTTGTACGTCTAAAAGTTGTTCATATGTAAATCATTTACATTTTAGTGCTGTTTAGTGAATGTAAGTAATACTTGTGGTAGAACCAAACTTTATGTAAAAATACCCACAAATAGTCAGGAGATCTAATTCCAATGCTACACGTAAAGGTATTTGAGTTCATTCAAAGAGCCAAATAGACCATGTACCATGATATTCTTTGGAGTATAACGCTAATACCATTCAGTACCATGGTATATATCAAAGTACCATTGTATAATCATTTGATTCCATCTCTATCACAGTGCCTTTTGTTAGGAAAATAAAGTCACTGTAAAAAAATGTCTTACTTCCTTAAAATAAGTATTTCAGCAGTATGTAGCAGGAATATGAAATTCGGAAATACTCCTACACATGTTTTTTAAATTATTTAAATCTTGTGATAAAAATAAAACAGAAAAGCTGGTGTGTTGTTGAACTGTGATGTTTGTAGCCTCCCACAAAACCACTTCCGTGTCACTTCTTTGCCAAGGAGCACAATATTAAAACCCCTTGACTTTCAGAGAGTTTTAAGATGTGTGATTTTTTTTTTGTGTGTGTGTGTGTGTTCTTTTGCCGTGTGGGATGGTGTGACCCAATAATGCGAGTTTTAGGTGAGTTCAGTGCCATTTTGCTGTGAAGGAGAGTGAGCAGCTGAGCGATGTTTTCTGTTGCTTCTTTTCATCGGTTTTATTAGCTTTTACTAAAGCCAGTCAAATATTTCAGATTGAACTCATTCTTAAAAGAAAAGGTTTATATATATAACCTTAAAGAGTTCTGCCTGGCACTTCATATAAAGAAACATTTTATGGATTTAGTTTAAACAACCTGTTAAACATTAAAGTATTATTCAATCATTTAAGACATTTCTCCTTAAATATAACCTTTTTAGGAATAGGGTTCTTTAAATTGAGTCAAGAACCCTGAGGTTTTAGAATCCCACTAAACCTTTTCTTTTTCTTTTTTGCGTTTTGTTTTATTTTACCATTTGTCATGATGTTTATTTTAAGACAACAATTTATTTTGGTCTTCTCAGTTAGACAAAATGGACAAAGCAAAAAAAAAAAAAAAAATGCTCTAGAATCTAGTCCTTTGGCCCATTCTTGAAAAAGGATATTGTGTGGGAGAAATATTATTGGGGATATTATGTTCCGTAAAGTGCATCTGTGGACTGAAATACAGTATTTGCCATAAGGAGATGAAAATCAAGACATTCTTATTTCTCACTGGCCATCTGGGGGGAAAGAAATAGACCCACAGTTGCTATGGTGACAGAATACTTTGACAAGCACTCCATGTGTAGATAGATCGTTGCAATATATACATACTGTATTGCTGATAAAGTAATGCGCATATCTAGCTAGACAGTGACCAGTGCATCTGTACATCCCATCGATGTCTATGGTTCAGGTAACAATATTGGAAGGATTTCAATAGCATTTGGTGCAGTGCCGAAATCCTACTCAGAATCCACCAATTAAATTGGCAACAGTTGGGCTTACCCTTAGAGGCCATTTTATTCATGTTAATTATTTTTCCTTAAATTAAGAGAGTTCCACTGATGACTGTGGACCTCTTTTACAAACAAAGAGGAAAACGAATGGAAAATGCCACAAAAAAAAAAAAAAAAAAACAGCTGCTTCAACTCATTACAACCTTCCTGGGCTGTTGTTTTGGCTGTTGATTGTGGCTGTGGCCGTGTTAATAGGTACTGGAAGTACTGGACTGATTTTCTTATGTTTACCAAAAAATAAATCTTCTCCCTACCCAGTCTTTTGCCTGTAGGCTCACAAATGCATTTCCTGTTTCTTTATGCAAACTTAGGCCATGTCCACACGGACACGGGTATTTTTATAACCGGAGTTTTTCCTCCTGCGTTTTTGAAAAAATCTCCGTCTACATGAAAACGCAAAAACACGCTATCAAGCGCCGTCAAGACCAATCCACACCAGCAGGCGGCGATATAACCCTAACCGTAAAGCCACGTTGGCCAATCAGAAGCCGTCAGCGGCGCACAATCTGACGTCAAACACAGCGGATAACGGCGCACACTTTGACGTCGCAAGGCAAAAACTCCGGTTTTACTGTCTAAACGACAACACTGCCACCGGTGTTTCTGAAAATCCTCACCCTGGCAGGGGTTTTAAAAAATGTTCGGTTTCAGTGACCTGATACTGCGTTTCCGTGTGGACGAACGGCCGAACCGCGTAAAAAAAGTCACGGTTATAAAAATACCCGTGTTCGTGTGGACAAGGCCTTAGTCAGGATTAATGTCTTCTGTAATCAGCATGCCTATCTATACTGTTTTTTTTAACAAACAAACAAACAAACAAACAAACAAACAAACACACACACACACACACACACACACACACACACACACACACACACAGATACATAGTTAAAGAAACAGTTACCGTTTATGCAGCCATAAGTTGTTTGCCCATGCAGCGGGATCTATGGTTTACTGTCCCTGGTGGCGTGGAAGTAATAATAGATTTGTACTGGTTGATTCCAACCCAGTCTCACGGCAGTTCGTGATATGGTCACGTAATTTAATCTATTGATTCGTGGCACGGGCACGTTTATTTCGTTATTTTCGTAATTCCAGCACGTTTTTTAAAACTAATGTATTTCAATTGGGAAGCATCTTTCGTGATCAAAGCACGATTCTATCTGTCTATCGGGCTGCAGTAGAGAAGCTGTTTAATCAACATTTATTCACGAGATCTTATCATGGTTTATGTATTTATTTTAATTATATTATTTCGTTCTTATTGCCAGGGAAGCTGGATTGCTTTGCTGTTTATTGATATTTAAAAAAATATATTTTATTATTAGGAAATAGCGCTGAAGAAGTCTCATTCCGAACACCTCGCGATATTTGGCATCAGTTCACGTGTGCCAGATGTTGGTAAGTAGTCGTAAATACGCTGTCCTAATAATGTTTGATATAATGTATTTTCTGTGTGTCGAAATAAATCGGATTAGCTCAAGTTCAGTCACTGCATTATATCTGTCATCTCAACGGAGGCTTTGCGTTTCATTGCTTTCTATGAAAATGGTTTCTATGGTGATTAAACACTGTCTGTCACGTGATGTGCTATACAGTAGGCCTAGAGTAGACCTTCAATCAGTTAATCATATTCATATCAGGTTTTTAAGTTGTACAATTAGTTCCAAAGTTGTGTAGTAGAAGCACAGTAAAAACAACACCATGCTTTTACCACAGTAACATTAGTTTTACTGTGATAAGTGTAGTAAAAAGACAGTAATCACACAACTTACCATGCTTTTACCACACTATTGGTAGTTTTAATGTGGTACTTATTGTAAATGCACAGTAACCACAACACTAACCATGCTTTTACCTCAGTAACCTTAGTTTTACTGTGATGGGTAGTAAAGGACAGCAATCACAAAACTTACCATGCTTTTACCTCAGTATTGGTAGTTTTAAAGTGATAATTGTTGTAAATTATGCATATTAACCACAACACCTACCATGCTTTTAATGCTTAATAATGTAACATCCAATATTTGTAAGGAAAATCAGTACTTTTTCCTTTAAATAATCCTATATATTATACATAATGATATTTTATTTTCTCTGTTTTCAGCTGAAAAGACCAAAAGGGCCTTTCGAACTCAGTCAGCCCATTATTGTTTGAGGACAAGTAAACGGAGGAGACGGACCGCTGCAAAGACAAATATTCGCAATGGTACGTATGTGTTGGTTTTAACCCTAAATCAAACATTTTATCAAGCATTTGTTGTTTCTTAAACCTGTTCTTACAAAACCCATAGCCCAATCAGTATGAACAGTCTCAAAGTCTTAAAGGGGGGGTACAATGGTGTTTCATATATTCAGAGTTGTTTACAGTGTTAAAGAGATGGATTCTCATGCTAATAATGGCCAAAGTTTGAAAAGTTATTTTGAACGAATAACAGAGAATTTCTGTGCTGAAAATCATACTTCCGGGTTGCAACACGTTTCGGCTGGTTTTTTTCTATCGTAGATCTAATGACGTAGACCAGAGTGGAACTCCTTATATGAGCATTGCTCTCGGAAAAGCGCGTTCACGCACACGTCGACCAGAGGAGAGAAAGACCGCGCTCATCGACGCGTTACTACCGGAAATCATCATCTGCAGCGCTAAATAGGAATGGTTGATGTCAAGAATGTCTCCAAAAAAGTGTGTTTTGGGATGTGAGGGAAAGTTTACCTTGTTCAGCTTCCCAAAGAACCCAGTGTTACTGCTGGCTCAAGCTGCTCCCGCTTGACTCTATAGCTCCGCCCACGCCCAGAATCAAGGACCTCGGCTTTTTCCGGATAGAATCGGAAAGCTGTATTTTTATTTTATAAATATGATGAAACTAAAGACTTTTTGGAGATATGAAGGACGCACTATTACTCTATAGGTACTCAAGATTAACATGAGATTGACTGAAACTAAGTATTTTACCCCCCCTTTAATAATTCACAAGATTTAACAAGTTGTCAAATTCGTACGATACTAGTACATATTTGTATACTCGTACATAATCCTGCAGCTTTTACTCCTAGTGCTCATTGGCTACTGCCTCAATTCCTGTACATATTTATCGCGATATTTGTAAATCAGTTGCGCCCCTTCTTGGATAGTAGTCTGATGTCCCACACACTGTCAGAAAGTTTATATTAATTGCATTGTGTATTCATTAAAATTATTACAAATTAGTCTCTGTCTGTTGTGTTCATGTTCCAATGTCCAATGATACATGATGTCTCTCCACACCTCATAACCTACCTCTGTTTGCAAGAGTGGAAAAGCTAATCTGACTTGTCACATGACATCAGATACGCGATTATTTTGTCGTAATCAGATCAGTTACACTGCTGATAACTGTCCCGTTTGCATATAAATCATGTTATTTTTAAACGAGTTCATATAATTATTGCTTGCTATTAAAGACATACTTTTATTCATAGAAATGCCCACATATCAGTGAACGTATAACATAAAAATGCTTTTAACATTTAATTATGCAACACTCTTTACAGAAATATATCCTACAGTTGTATAACTGACTGCTTGCATGTAATGTAATAAAATTACCTTCCTTTCTGTATTGCAGGATTACTTTGTCCTTTTTTTTAGATCTCTACAACATCAAACTCAACAGCTCTTTTAAGAGCCAACCCTCACAAGAGCTACTAGTGAGTCGCAGCGGATCTTGCCGTGATCAGCCCTTCCCAGGTAAAGTTTCTAGAACATTTCAATCAGTATTTACTCATCAAATGCTCTCTCCTGAATCGTAAGGTAAATTCTTAGTTTATGTTTCAAGAACAATAGTAATTGCACGAGTAAGTAGATACTTTCTTGTTTTACAGCAGAGAAGGAAGACCAGTCCTTATATCAACACAAGCTAATCGAGTAAGTCCTTTGTTTCGGGTGAGGAAGGAACATCTGGTGCCCAAAGAAGACAGAAAGGTGCGCAAATCCATTGGTATGTCTTGTATTGAAACAATGCTGTAATATGCAGTACATAATTTGATGTTGACAATTTTACATTGTACAGGTTATCACTTGGTTTTTGACCAAGTGAAGCTCTTGAAACAAGTGACAGAAGAGTATGTTGTCTTGAAAAAAATCAAGCATCACTTGCAAAGGCAAAAGAGACCATGCCTTTCTTAAAGATATTTTAAAATAGGTTGCTGTTGATATGGGTAAAACATTTTTTGTTCAGTACTTAGCTTATATAATGTGCTGAAATATTATATATATATATATATATATATATATATATGTATAAAATAAATCAATGTGTATATTATATAATGTACTGACTGCTGCTTTGTAAATTTAAATCAGGAACGGGCAACTCTGGCCCTTTTGCGTTCTCCTTTTTAAGGTTGAGAGTTTACCTCCAAACCTAATTGAGCACATATGAAAGTCTTCAGCTTTACTTATAGACAATAGGCAGGAGGGTTTGAGGTTGGAGCTAAATCTGCAGGACAGTGGACGCTAAGGGCCAGAGTAGCCCATCACTGCTTAATATATCGCAGAACATAGGCCCCGTTTACACGAAGTGAAGAGACAGATATTTCCCTGCGGTTTGGCCTCTCATTTACACGAAAACCCAGTTTTTATCACAGAAAACGATTATTTCTAAAAACTCCGGCCAAAGTGGAGATTTTGGAAAACTTTGTTTGCATGTAAACTGAGAAAAACTGAGTTTTAGGCAGCGACGTCACAGTATGAGACTATTTTCGGGATTCTGATTGGCTAACGTGGGCTTGAGCTTCTCGTTACACTGCCACCTACAGGTTTGGCATGCTCTGGACGGCATATACACGGGTTCGTGTGCACAATGTTATTTTTGAAAACGAAGAGGGGTGAAATGTCCGTTTATGAAAATAGCCATCCACGTGTAAACGTAGCCATAAGCTGACCTGACTGTCCATTAAACAACTTAATTTGTATTGTTTGTGTTTTTTGCTTTACTTTCAGACCAGGACTGGAGAACGCCTGACAATGGGATGTTGAGACTTCTTCCTCTGGTTGAGAAAAAGCTACACCACATCAGTGATCACATCTTCTGTTCTTCTGTTGTACTGTAGGGTACACCTGAACAAACTGTTTAGACGAGGAAGAAGAACATGAACATGATAGAGACATGTACAGGGAAGAGCAAGAAACCAGTTTAGTGATAATGAATCATTATTTTCCAACACAATATCAAATCTGTTTTCTGTATCATAGGTGACTGAATATGATGTTCTGGCACTCATTTTGTGGCTCAGCAGCTGTGAATGGATTAATATGATGTTAATGTATTTTTGAAGACACATTTTTATTTATCTTGAATCTCATTGTCTTTATGCTACTTTATCAACTTTATGCTGTGTGTCCAATAAAGTGTTGTGTAATAAAGTATGGTGAATATTGTTTATTGAAAGTGGTGTTTGGTACAGTAAATAAAAACAATATTTGAGAAATTTTAATTTCTTATTTCTTTAGTTTAGTTCATAATTTAAAAACAACTACATATAATTAATTACCATGATTCTTTTTCTTAGGACATACACATTTAGATCTGGTTAATGATATTTCGGACAAAAGTTGCAACAAAACAATGCAACAAAAGTTGCACATACTTGCATGTATAAGCTGCAACTGCAATCTTTGTGGTGAAATAAAGGGAATCTATGTGAATAACAAAAGGCTGCAGTGGCTATCTTGCTATAAACACTTCAAGCATAATTGAAGATGATCCATGTTGATCATTCTAGTACATCTACTACTGCATTTAAAATGAAAGCATAGACGTTACTGATGTCAGGCATATAAGCAGCAATCAGAGGGGGTGAATCACTGTTTTGTTTTGTTTGTTTTACTGAATGGTGCATTATCCCTGTGTAATAGTGAGTGTAGATCTGTGTAGATCAGGGATAGGCAACTCCGGTCCTGGAGAGCCATTGTCCTGTAGAGTTTAGCTTCAGCCCTGATAACAACTGACCTGCCTGTATCTATTTTAGTAATCCTGAAAACATTGATTGCCTAGTTCAGGTGTGTTTAATTAGGGTTGAAGCTAAACTCTGCAGGACAGTGGCCCTCCAGGACCGGAGTTGCCTATCCCTGGTGTAGATTGTACTGCACTTCCACCCCCAATGGCCCCCCAGAAGAGCAAAAAACTGCACATTTCAAATGGCTGTAACTCACAGTCCGGTTAGTGTATCAAAGAGAAAATCGGCAGGACAACTGCTTATGCTATGTTTACTAAATAATGTTGGGCCCAGTTTTCTGACATAATACGGAAAGCTGGCATAAAGGTTATTTTTAAAGTGCTCACAGTAAATTATCAAATTTCAGCCTGTCCCTCATATATGTCATAAAGGTTTGCACAATGAACAAATTTAGATATCCAGTTGTCCATTAAAGATATTATGTATTTAACATTTATTGTTTCATTACTAAACGTTTTAAACTACATTACCCACATATCTCTGTCATGCTATCAATGGAACAGGAAACATTGTCCTGTAGTTCATTGAAATGTGCAGCCATGCTTAGGGTTAGGGTGGGGATCTCAGTAAAGGAGCAATTTCTCACAAAACAGAGACACTTTATCATTAACTTTATGTATAACTAACGCAATAATAACACCAAAACATACTTTGTAACATGAAGCGCCGTTTTATATGGGTTAAACGATAGTCCAATCACAGCGAGTTCTGCGATAAAGTCACAGCCAATAACAATCCAGCTGTACAGATGCGTCACACTTACTTGCCCATTTATGGTAAATGATGACAGATCTCTTCTGGTTCCGGCTACAGGGATAGATACCTTAAATATTTCATATTTAAACCCAAACAATATTTGGGCTGTAATGTATTAATTCTAATTAAATTATAAAACTCACATTTAAAAACAAAAGACTCCTTTGTGTGGTTACCATCCAAAAACGAGATCACATGATCAATGACACAAATGTTTTTATTTGATTAGACTAATTCATAAATACATTTGAAAGATAAACTTTTTTCTAAGCAATGGCCTACAGCAGGGGTAGTTTTGCAGTATTTTAATTAAAGATAATTACATATACTAAAGTGCTTCTAACATTTACAGTGTATGTATAGTATATCAAAGGTATATCAATTATATTCAAATAAATGTAACAAAATCACAATGAATGCACACAATTTTGAAAGCATATTCCAATATTTAATGTCAAACTGTTTAAAGACAAATGTAGTGCCAAACCTACTGTACAACAGTATAAAAATAAGTTAATTATATAAAAAAACAGGTATAAGATACAGGGGCAATCTTTAGTGACATATACAGTAACGTTAAAACAAATCGCTATGATGAAGTTATATTTTTACAAACCAAGAGATGAGATTCAACTTTGTTATGTGAAAATATATTTGTTTCTTCGCTTTAAAGAACAAATAGGCAAAAACGTAAGCACAACGTTTTACATTCTCACCTTTAATTCTATATCCTTGTGATTATTAGTCACTTTTATTGTCACTAAATGAAAGGCAACTTAAAATAGTTAATGATTATAAACGTCAGTAAGAAAATGCTTCAATAAAATACATTAACCAGGTAGTGATGTAATGATGATACCATAGATGTAGTTATGGTGGACATTTACTATAGTGACCACTGTAATAAAAGGTTTAATGAAGCTAAATGTAAGACATTAAGTCCATCTAAATGTAAAGGTAACAAACTCAGAATAATGTCCAGTATGTCAAGTGTCTCATTTCTGTAATATTCTTTCAGCACCAATAAGATTTCCATAAATATGGATTGTTTTCTAAAGGTTTTCCTGAACACTCTCACTATCTTCAATTTTTCGGACAAACACCTGCTATACACAGAAATATACATGTGTCTATTGCATCATGAAGTCACTGCATGACTAGAACTAATGGATGGCAATGAATATGTCCTTTAGGAAAACACCTGATGAGCACTGACGCTTCTTTGATGAAGGCATTAGGCAGACATCAAGTACAGTTTATGAAGCTGAAAAGAGAACACAAAATGCTTTAACAATATGGAAAAAAGATAAATCACTATTTTCAATATTGGTTCTGCATATATCAAAGAGATCCTGAGGAGGAGTGGGACTTCACATGAAGACTTTCAGAAACTGTGACAGAGCAAAGGGTGCACCTCGCTGGACACATCCGACGCTGTTATCCATAACTGTGGGATATATTTCTGTAAAGAGTGTTGCATAATTAAATGTTAAAAGCATTTTTATGTTATACGTTCACTGATATGTGGGCATTTCTATGAATAAAAGTATGTCTTTAATAGCAAGCAATAATCATATGAACTCGTTTAAAAATAACATGATTTATATGCAAACGGGACAGTTATCAGCAGTGTAACTGATCTGATTACGACAAAATAATCGCGTATCTGATGTCATGTGACAAGTCAGATTAGCTTTTCCACTCTTGCAAACAGAGGTAGGTTATGAGGTGTGGAGAGACATCATGTATCATTGGACATTGGAACATGAACACAACAGACAGAGACTAATTTGTAATAATTTTAATGAATACACAATGCAATTAATATAAACTTTCTGACAGTGTGTGGGACATCAGACTACTATCCAAGAAGGGGCGCAACTGATTTACAAATATCGCGATAAATATGTACAGGAATTGAGGCAGTAGCCAATGAGCACTAGGAGTAAAAGCTGCAGGATTATGTACGAGTATACAAATATGTACTAGTATCGTACGAATTTGACAACTTGTTAAATCTTGTGAATTATTAAGACTTTGAGACTGTTCATACTGATTGGGCTATGGGTTTTGTAAGAACAGGTTTAAGAAACAACAAATGCTTGATAAAATGTTTGATTTAGGGTTAAAACCAACACATACGTACCATTGCGAATATTTGTCTTTGCAGCGGTCCGTCTCCTCCGTTTACTTGTCCTCAAACAATAATGGGCTGACTGAGTTCGAAAGGCCCTTTTGGTCTTTTCAGCTGAAAACAGAGAAAATAAAATATCATTATGTATAATATATAGGATTATTTAAAGGAAAAAGTACTGATTTTCCTTACAAATATTGGATGTTACATTATTAAGCATTAAAAGCATGGTAGGTGTTGTGGTTAATATGCATAATTTACAACAATTATCACTTTAAAACTACCAATACTGAGGTAAAAGCATGGTAAGTTTTGTGATTGCTGTCCTTTACTACCCATCACAGTAAAACTAAGGTTACTGAGGTAAAAGCATGGTTAGTGTTGTGGTTACTGTGCATTTACAATAAGTACCACATTAAAACTACCAATAGTGTGGTAAAAGCATGGTAAGTTGTGTGATTACTGTCTTTTTACTACACTTATCACAGTAAAACTAATGTTACTGTGGTAAAAGCATGGTGTTGTTTTTACTGTGCTTCTACTACACATACAACTTTGGAACTAATTGTACAACTTAAAAACCTGATGTGAATATGATTAACTGATTGAAGGTCTACTCTAGGCCTACTGTATAGCACATCACGTGACAGACAGTGTTTAATCACCATAGAAACCGTTTTCATAGAAAGCAATTAAACGCAAAGCCTCCGTTGAGATGACAGATATAATGCAGTGACTGAACTTGAGCTAATCCGATTAATTTCGACACACAGAAAATACATTATATCAAACATTATTAGGACAGCGTATTTACGACTACTTACCAACATCTGGCACACGTGAACTGATGCCAAATATCGCGAGGTGTTCGGAATGAGACGTCTTCAGCGCGATTTCCTACTAATAAAATATTTTTTTTAAATATCAATAAACAGCAAAGCAATCCAGCTTCCCTGGCAATAAGAACGAAATAATATAATTAAAATAAATACATAAACCATGATAAGATCTCGTGAATAAATGTTGATTAAACAGCTTCTCTACTGCAGCCCGATAGACAGATAGAATCGTGCTTTGATCACGAAAGATGCTTCCCATTGAAATACATTAGTTTTAAAAAACGTGCTGGAATTACGAAAATAACGAAATAAACGTGCCCGTGCCACGAATCAATAGATTAAATTACGTGACCATATCACGAACTGCCGTGAGACTGGGTTGTTGATTCACACTAGCTGCTCATATTTGAGATAAAGAGAGTGAAAAGCGAGAAAGAACACGTGAGAGGGAAAATGTTTGAGCGACCTGAAGTCAGGGGAGGTAGCGCTTTCCACTGAAAGTTCTCTGGGAAGATCTTTTGATCTCTCCCTCACTCCCTCCTTGTCACGGTGACATTGCTGAGATGCTTTTAGCACTCAGTGGCTTTGATAATATTGTACATTATGTCCAAAAGCCAGGTTGTAATGAAATAACATCAATCAGATTCATAATGCGACGCTGACACATAATTATACCAAATTACAAAGTGCTGGAATAAGTGCGATTTTAGTCTAACTTAGCATTTTTACTGTTGTCATAATGCACTGCCATTACATGCTCTTTGTGAACAGTTGAAATTAAGTCTTTTTTTTTCAAAAGTCACAATATTTAAATAACACATTTAAGGACAGTTGATAAAAATAAGACGCTTCACATATGTTTTGTCTGTATAATGCTGTATTCCTTGGAAGGCACATTAACCACAGGATATGTCGTTTTAATCAAATATCTGTTTATAGCATGGCTTTCATCATTTGCTCTTGAAAACCAGACCCATGTTAGAATAAGCAGTGAATGATCTTATGACAGCTCAAATGACCTTATAAAGCTCTACAGTAAAACCCTTACACTGTAATGAACGACCTTGTGTAATCTAAGCACTTGTAAGGCTTTTGAAGCATCTTAGTCACAGATGAACACCGTCCATTAAACGTATAGTCTATTTATATTATAATCAAAGGGCAGCACTTAACCAGGTCTTTGAATTATTTTAACCTGAAACGTAATGCATCCCCCTGATAATGCATACGGGATGGGGGCACAAACAACACACACGTGCTCAGTCAAAGCAAAGATAGCAACTCCTGCATAACCCAAATCTGTCAGATCCCAGAGGGGCTCAACTTCTGTTTTAATTGAACCTACAGGAATTAAGCAAGTAAGTTCAACACAAAATTCACACTAAAATAATCGGAATACAATTTGAATACCTTCAAGAAGATATTCCAGAGCACACACATATATATCTCACAATTCTGCCTTTTTTCCCCCTCAGAGATATAAACCCACTTTTTACTTTTTTTCTTGGAAGTACCTTTTTATTTTTTATTCATGGCTCAAACAAGCTTCTATACCACAACTGGAAACCTAAAAATAGTCAAAATAATTAAAGATTG